>NC_132913.1:112681901-112981901 GCF_047675955.1 Chlorocebus sabaeus | reverse complement strand
TAGAGATGTTTCACTACCTTGGTGAAATATATTCCTATTTTTATAGCTTTATAAATGGGATTAACTTTTTGAATTGGTCCTCAGCTAGATTATTATAGGTATATAAAATTCTATTGATTTCTGAATGTTAATTTCATATCCTGGAACTTTACTGAATTCATTTATCAAATATAGGGAGGTTTTTTTGTGGTAGCTTTAGGTTTTTCTAGATACAAGATCAAATCATCAGTAAACAGGGATAATTTGACTTCCTCTTTTCCAATTTGGATGCCTTATTTATTTATGTATTTCTTACCTGACTGCTCTTGTGAGGACTTCCAGGAATAGTCTTCTTAAAAATGTTATGGCCACTTAAAAGAGTCACAGATCTGCACTAGGAACTGAGAAAGCAAAATCAAATATGTGGCTGGCCCTGACTGGTGCTGACTTAAGTCCTCAAACTAGGATTCTAATCTGGGAAACCTGTAAGTTCTCCAAGATAAACGCACTCAACTTGCTTCCACTCCTTTTTCTTCAACTGTCTCCGGGTTGTTTCTAAAATTTTACATTGGAGGAAAATCAAATTCTGGCTTCTTTAAGTTGGTCAACACCAAACAGCCATAATCAACAGATATTCTTTATAGGAAAAAACACACTATTAAAATGTGTTAAACTATTTCTTCTCCAGATAAACACCTGATTATACGAAAGAAAGGCACATGGTTGTCATGCCAGATTTTCTGGTTTCTAGAAATTGTTCCTTTAACTCACTGCTGGCTGTGACCTGGATAGAGTAAGACAGACTATGCTGGGGAAATAGAATCAAAACTGTTTATAAGCAACATGAGAGAAGGGAACATTTGTGTTCTCTTTGTTGCTGGCGCTGGATTCCAGCAGAACAGGGTAGACACTCAAAGTATTTTCTGAATAAATGGAGGCATGAGAAACAACATTATTAAAGGCTCTAAATTACTTTTTCTGGTAATTCTTAAAAAGAGATTTTTGTGTCTATTTTTAAGGCAGTGACTTATAACAAACTTCAACTTCACTTGGTTCTGGTTCAACCACCCATTCCAAGATTGTAACAACAGCCATGACTGCAAATATTGTAGCAGGTATCCCAATTTTTGCTTCCAAAGACATGACTCTACTAAACTTGTCTAAAACAAAACCAGAAATCAGGAGAACTCTCCCAATTCAAAAGTATTTGATTGCTTTGTAAAGACACAGTCATGAAATTATATAATAAAGAAGTTTGAAAATAACTTGAGGAAGAGTTCATAACAAATGGAAGGTAGGGATACTTAGCTGCTTCTTATAAAGACTTGAAAATGTAGAGATAATTAGAGGTTAATAAAATATTATTTATACTAAATACTATGTTAGTACCATATTATTAAAAGATTATGCCTTGGGAATACTAATGTCACAATATTATTAAAAGGTTATTTTGCCTGAGGAATATTTCTTAATGCCATAATATTGTTAAAAGATTATTACACATGAGGAATATTTTTCTGTTTATTTGGGCCTTTGTGCAATTTGTTTTGCTTCTTTTCCCTGTTTGTTTTCATTTTATTTATTTTTGATACAGAGTCTCACTCTGTCGCCCAGACTTGACTGCAGTAGCACAATCTCAGCTCACTGCAATCTCCACCTCCTGGGTTCAAGCAATTCTCCTGCCTCAGCTTTCTGAGTAACTGGGATTACAGGCTCCCGCCCCCATGCCTGGCTAGTTTTTGTATTTTTAGACAGATGGGGTTTCACCATGTTGGCCAGGCTGGTCTTAAACTCCTGACCTCAAATAATTCACTTGTCTAGGCCTCCCAAAGTGCTGGGATTATAGATGTAAGCCACCATGCCTGGACTATTATTTTTAATTGACAAAAATTGTATATATTTGCCATGTATAATATGTTATTTTGAATTATGTATACATTGTAGAATGGCTAAATTGAGCTAGTTTATATATATATAATATATGCTTATATATAGATATATATGCTCACATACCGTTTTTTTTTGTGATGAGAACTCAAAATCTCTTAAGGATGCTCAATATAATATGTTGTTATTAACTATAGTCACCATGATGTACAATAGATGTTTTGAATTTACTCCTTCTAACTGAAATTCTGTATCCTTTGACCAATATTTTCACCCACTCCTGCCTTAGCTCCTGGTGATCACCAGGCTACTGTTTACTTCTACAGGATTAACTTTTTTACCTTTACATGTAAGATCAAGTGATATCTATCTTTCCATGCTTAGCTAATTTCATTTTACATAATGTCTTCCAGGCCCATCCATGTTGCCAAAAATGTCAGAATTTTATTCCTTTTTATGGCTGAATAGTATTCTATTGTATGTATGTGTGTATATGTGTGTGTGTGTGTGTGTGTGTGTGTATAAATGACATTTTCTTTATCTATTTATCTGTTAATGGGCACTGAGGTTGATTCCATATCTTGGCTGTTGTGAAGATTTGTGCAATAAACATGAGAATAAAGATGTCCCTTCAACATACTGGTTTCCTTTGGAAATGTACCCAATAGTGGGACTGCTGGATCATATGGTAGTCTTATGTTAAATTTTTGCTCTATTCACTATTCCTTAATGGTTTTCTTTGTCTATCAATAGTGTATAAGGGCTGTCTTTTCCCCACATCCTCTCTAGTGCTTATCTTTCATATTTTGACAATAGCCATGTGTAAAATTTTTAAGGCTCTAACATGTGAAGTGGATGTGCATATCTTTTCTTTTCCTCTTTGTTTTTAATATATGTGCTATACCAGACCAAAATTTCATGTTATTCGGGCCTATTAGAAGTGGTGGTTCAACAGTATTCAGCTATATTTGTACGCCACCTTCTTTGTACCATGCACAATCATTGGCATTAGTTCACTAGGTTGTGAGGGGTGCAGGATCTGATCAATTTTTCCATTATTCACAATCACTTTAAAGGTAAAGACTAGTCCCATTGGATCACTTGCCTAAAGTCAACGTTTGCCTGTTGGTCCTAAGTACCGTCTCTTTTGCCCAAACTAGATGGCATTTCTAACAATGACATTATCAAGGAATGGCTATGTGTTTACCTGAGGAATGGGGATGACCAATGTGAGGGTGCACACACCCTCCTTTTGTTGGATCACACGTGAGACACAGCTCATAAGGTCTCTCACTCTTTCTGCTTAACCCCCTTTATATCATCTAATCTTTCCCCAAAATAAGCAGGAACCACACTGAGGCAATAAAAAGGAGTAATTAAAATATTTATAATATACTGATTGTCAGTTTATGCTCACCAGTATATAAATTTTTAAAGGTGTTACTGTTGTAGATAATCTGAAAATAGAACAGTAAATATATATTTTTAATGTAACAGAGTTACAATTTTTAAACACTAAATTATACTTTTTTGGTATGTGATTTTTTGTTTGTTTGTTTGTGCTCATCAGTTTTGTTTTTTTTTCTGCTCTGAAAAGCCATTCTGTAGAGTCCAGTTCTTTTTACTTTTATCCACAGGGAAGTCATAATCCCTTACTTAAATAGAAGTTGGTTACCATGGCAATCATTCTAATGGCACTGAATCAATATTTTGATTTTGCTGGCATTTAATGTAAAAAGAAAAGACAGGCTAAGATTTATAAAAGTCATTTTTTATCTTTGTTATACTGTTGATAGCTAGAAAAATTATAAAGAAAACATATGTTCTATAATGAACTCCAGTTATAGCACAATTATACAGAACTGAGTTCATAAAAGAACAATCTACATATTTATATATTAATAATTTTGGCTCTGAGTATATACATATATACACATGCATTTGGACTCAAGATTTTTTCCCCATCCCTGAATTGAGCCCTGTTTCTATGCTATTATTGAGGTCATAAATTGGTAGAAGAGATTTGCATATATCTACTTTTGCAATTGCCATTTTATTAAGTGTTCTGAAGAGAAAGTAAAATTCCCATGAAGAATCAGTTCTCTGTGGAAGTCTACCATTTCTGCACGGGGTCCCGATAACTTATATAGCCCACTGAACATCCTCAGAGCTCCTTTTTGAGGAGAAATGCTGGATTTGGAGTTGGTGTTTAATGAGCTCACTACCTATCAAGTATTTTTTCCAAGTCTAACAAGTCTTTGCTGCTGCAATTTAACCGCATCTGCTATTTTGTCTTCAGAAGAAATAAAGCTTGTTGAGCTGCTGCCTTCTGCTTGACAAGAAGGCATTGGGAGCCCACTATCCTTGAATGGTGAAGACATCTGAGAGAGAATTATGAGACTGTCTGCCCCAGGAACTAGCTATGAAATATCCCGAATGAATGGGAATCCCTTCTATTTTTAAGACAAGTGAATTGCTGCTCAAATTTTTCTTCTGTGGGGCAGTAGTCATGATTTTCTCCATACTTTCATTCTAGGTAGCCCAGCTCCCCCTCCCCAAAGGGGGGCTTTTCTGAGGTGTGTATTTTACACTCTTTCCAGAAATGTTCCTGCCAACATGACATTGATAACACATCCCTTACTGGCTACCTTTGTCCTTCTCATCTCTCTTCTGTTTTTGGGTGGATCTTTTATTCCCCTTTATACTTGAGTTATTCCTGACTGCATTCAGGACCCCATCTTTCAGAGATCACTTTCTTACGTCAGTAATTTTCTTTTGAAAACAATCTAACATAATTTATTATGTAGTTTTCTGGCAGTAGAAGTAGGAGAGTGGTGACTTCTGCACAGAGAATCACAGAAAATAAAGAGAAATGAAAAGCACCATGTATCAAGGAAACCTATGAACAACATTTAAAATTGACAAAAGGTAGGCCTCTGGGGCCTTTTAGGGTACTACTGAGCTAAGGAAACACCTATTAATACATTGTGTTTAAAAGCATCAATGTGTTACAAGCTGAAGGACTTACTGATAACTCTGAATCATGAGAAAAAGAATCAAATGTCTAATACTCTAAGAGGGCAGAGGAATAACAGTTATACACACACACACACACACACACAAATGTTCATTGTAGCACTATTCATTGTAGCTGCAAAACAGAATCAATCTGAGTATTCTTCAACAAGATAATGATTAAATAAATTACTTGACTGTACATTCCTCTCTGTTAAAGTTGTTTCTTGACAAGTTGCACACCATGGAAATCGGTTACAATCGAAGAAGTGAAAACACAAAACACAAGACTCTATGCACTATGATGTCAATTTTGCAAATATGCAAACACATACATGTTATTCACATGTGTGTCTTAACCACATATACTTACATGCAAAGCATTTTTTGTATATGTATAGTAGGAAAAACTGAAGCCACAGGAGATTTTTTTTGTAGAATTTATGGACTGACTCCATCTCCAGGCATTTATTGGTATTATTCAATATGCACTGAAGATATTGGTTGTTTTTGGCTAAAGGCACCTGGGCACCAATGAGAGAGAAAGGAGAGACAAGGATGATGGCAGAGACAGCACGTACCTCATGGGCATCTGATCTCATGGACTGCCTATGAGAATCTGTGGAAAGATTAGGCCAGAAGGTCAAGGGGCTTTCATGAGGGCCTAGGGAGCCCACGTGACAATGAACACTGCCTAGTTGAAGAAAGGACCATGTGGCTCTCTGAGGCAAATTTAACACTTGGTACCCTAGGGGCTCAGAGAAGCTTGCTGTGGAGAAAGGAGAGTGGGGCAGAAGAGAAGCTATGGGACCCAGTGGAACTCCTCTCTCAAACTGTCACTGGCAGCACTGGGAACCTTGAAGTGTTTTCCACATTTGCTATGTAAAGATCTGAATGTGCCTATGCAACGAGCTGAATGTTTGTGCTCCCCAAATTAGAATGTTGAAACCTTAATCCCATAATGATTGTATGTGGAGATAGAAAGGGAAGGAGAGCAGTGCTTTCATGAATGGGATTAGTGTCCTCCTATGAAGAGGCCAATGAGGCCTTTCTGCCCTTTGAGGATACAAGGAGAAGTTGGCAGTCTGCAACCAGGAAGAGGGCCGCAACAGAGCTCTCAGTCTTCCAGCCTCCAGAACTGTGGGAAATAAATTGCTGTTGCTTATATGCCACACCCAGGCTATGGTGTTATGTTATAGCAGCCCCAACTGACCAAGATAGCTTGTGTCAAGGCACACTTGACACAAGTCACTGGAGTAAGGCTACTTTCCCACCAAGGAATTCTTGGGAGTAACTCAGGGAAGCTGAGACTCTACTAAATTCAGTAAGACCTAAAGAGCTGGTGAGACCTGGTGTTAATGTGACCTAATTTATGTTCATAGACCAGCAAGGAGGCTGGGATATATTTGATTTGTATGTTTCATAGCTGAGAAAAAACACAGGCAGGTAAGAGTAAAAACTGGAGATAATAAGTAGAGTTTAAGATTATATTATGCACACACAACGTAAATACATAAATTCATATTCATTGGAAAGAAATTCACCAAAATGTTTAAAATGATTATTTCTCAAAGATAAGATTATAAGCTTTTTCTTGATATTTACCTGAATTAAAATATTCCCTTAATAATCAAATAGTAATACCTTTAATTATATAAATAGTATAAGAAAATATAACTTTTAGACATATTTCTGGACCAAATAATTTTTGAATAATTTGAAGCTTTAAAGGATGAAAAAAACTCACATATTGCCTTCCCTTTCTGAACCATCATAAATACATTCTTCTGGAAATTTGACAACACACTAATAAATAACCTTCCCCTCAATTCTTTTCTGGGACTTCAGGGTGAGAGGCAGCATTATGTGGCCCAGTGAAGAAGGCACTTGCTCCTGGGCATGCTGACTGAACATACTATCTGAAAAACATTTCTAGGTGACGTGGGCATGGCGTGTTTTACCTTCAGTCCTCTCAGGGGGTTTCCCGCTCTTACTGGCTGCAGTGCTGCTGACCGTCTCTGATGAGGTGCTCAGCTTGGTGCTGGGGTCCCGCTTGGGCTTGGGTGGTGGTTGCCTCCGTGAGCCACAGCTGCTGTCATCGTCTGTACCCCCAACTGAGTGCAGGGACTGTGATCTCACAGAAAAGCCGCTGGAGCAAGGATGGGGGAGTCTGTCCTGAGGAGCAGGCATTGTCATGAATCCCATGCGGAAATGTTTGCCCACGTAACTCCCTTCGTGGCCTCGCCCTACTTCTCCACCTATGCTGTAAAAGAAAGCAAACCAAAAACCATGAAGATAAAAGGAGCCAGGATATACAAGATCACATGTGTGAGCATATTTCTAATACGGAAACTTTCAAATCTTCATTTTAGTCTGGTGAAAGGCTGCCTTTTAAAACAAACTCAAGTAGCATGAAAGCATTCTAACTCTTGTGTTCAATGTTGTTTTCCCCAAAGGAAAGAAAAAATATGGCATAGAACACTTATCTTCAATCACTTTATATTTACTTTGAGGTAAATCTTATCAGTGGCTTAAAACGTAAACAAAAATTCCATGACAATGACTCATAGATTCCTTTCGATATGTGACTCAGTCCTAGTGGTCAGCACTTGGGACTCTTGTCCACTTCATCAAAACCATTCCTGCTTTTATCTGCTTAATGTATTGGAAAAAATGAAACAAACAACAATAATAAATGTTCTGTTACCAAACACGAAAGAAAGAAAGAAAGAAAGAAAGAAAGAAAGAAAGAAAGAAAGAAAGAAAGAAAGAAAGAAAGAGAGAGAGAGAGAGAGAGAGAGAGAGAGAGGAAGGAAGGAAGGAAGGAAGGAAGGAAGGAAGGAAGGAAGGAAGGAAGGAAGGAAGGAAGGAAGGAAGGAGAAAAAAAGAAAGAAAGAGAGAAAGAGAAAGAAAATGAAGGAAGGAAGAGAAAGAGAGAAAGTGAAAAAGTGAAGGAAGGAAGGGGAAAAAAGAAAAGAGAAAGAGGGAAAAAGAGAAAGAGAAAAAGAAAAAAAGAAAAAAGAAAGGAAGGAAGAGAGAGGAAGGAAGGAAGGAAAAAGAAGGGAAGAAGAAAGGAAGAGAGGCAGAGAGGGAGGGAGAAAGGAGGGAGGGATGAGAAAATATTTGCTTAAATTGGTGAAGGTATTGTCAACCACTCTCAGTCCTCCAGAATCTTCAGTTACATTAGAAACAGTTCTACTAAGAAATCAGACACAGAATAAAACAGCAACATTGAGTAAAGACGTGTAGTTTAAATATCATTTGATCCTGAGATTATTCTAAGCACTTCATAAATACTCAGGGTATGCAAAGTTTCCAAATGTAAGGTTCTTAAGTTTTACATAGGAAAGTTTGGACAAAAATATTAAAATATAAGAAATCCCCTCTAATTTTGAAATTCAAGCAATTATTTAGGAAATGACTCGGGTCTCTGTCTATGCTATTAAGTAATAATGACTCCTTTATGAAGAGAAGGGACACAAATGTGAATGTAAACTTTTAAAAGGAAGATTTTTCTAGTTTCTTTTTATCTATGAAGTTATTCACCAAGAGTAAATACAGCGTTTTAAAAACATCATTACAAAATATTTGACTGATTTTCTTAGATATGTTTGAATGGTAAGAAGTACTTCTGAGTATATGAAGTTTGGAAGCTTGTTGAGTCTACCTTTCCAGACATGTAAGTTTATTCAGATCTTCGTTTACTAAAACTAATTTTGGCTAGCTCTGCCTTCATAATATGATGGAATTTTATATCTTTCATATCATTACAATGTTTGTTGTAATTTTAACATTCTGTTAGGAACAATAATGAGAAATGAGATTTTCTTTCCCTTCTTCAACTGGGGACTTATGACAATTACATGTCCTTTGGGGATATAGCCAGGAAGAATTTAATGAGAACATTAGATTCTTGATTCTGGCTTTTAATACCAATGATAACTTGCCTCTCAACCCAAAATATTTTATATGTATTTTTTTCTATTTTTAATGATATTCAGACACTAAACACGGAGTACTATCTTTGCAATAAAAGTGGTTGGAATTTCAGTGCACTAAAAATCAACAGTATCCAGAAGCATGAATGGAGTCCAAGTGACAGCTAAGGGGCAGTGTTCACATCATAGCCGAAAGTATCCTAAGTCAGTGCAGTGTTTTTATGCTCTCTCTCTCTCTCTCCCTCTCTCCCTCTCTCTCTCTCTCTCTCTCTCTCTCTGTGTGTGTGTGTGTGTGTGTTTTAAAGAATGGCAATTAAGACGAACATTAGAAGCTTATCCAAACAGAGTGGTTTGTGAAAAATGAAGAATTTGAGAAAGGATGGGGTAGTGGATGTGAGGGGCAGTCTTGGTATAAGAAGGTCTATCTTCAGTTTGTGATGATGTGGCTTTGATCTTTCTCATAGATGATATACTTGATGTAATCTAACTTTGCTTTCAATTATTTTTCATCCTAATGTCTTTTGTTCATTTCTGTTGCATCACTGCACAAAAGGTGCTTGAAGGATTTATTTAGCCAGTCATCCCATTTCTGGTAACACAGCCACCTGGGGAAATTTATGCATGTGTTAATGCAGATGGGCATTTATGAGAGTTACTAAAAATAATTGTATCAGCAATTTCTCAGTTACTTTTGACCTAAATGGAGACTGAACCTTTTCCCAGACTGATAATTTACTCTGCTGCTTCATTTCAGAATTATCTTTTTTAACAGCACACAACAACTTAATCTAACTCTATTTGCTTTGGTTCATATATGCCTTTTACACACACACACACACACACACACAAACATTTCCTTCAAAAGAAATTCAATGCACTAGCAGGTGTCAGTGCAAGTTTAGTTTGGCCAGACTGTAAATGCAAGATGAAGAAATAGGACAAAAACTAATTTGGATGCAAAGACCGTTGTTCAAGTCAAGGCTAGGGACAAACAGTAAAGGTGATGGCACATCTACGTTCAAGAGACCCGAAAAGATTATTAGTCCAAAGCAAATTGAAGATTGTGACATGACAAGTAGTTTCTGAATTTGCTAGGAACCTGTGGAGTTTTTTTTAAATACACAGATTCCCAGACTCCATATGAAGGGCAATGATTGAATCATACCTGTTGAATCAGAATCTCTGTAGGCGTAGAAGATGAGTTTGTGTTTTTGAAACTATATCCAGATGTTTCAGATGTAGCTAATCCAGAACCCTCAGAAATATTAACAATAGTTAGGGCCATTAATGAGTAGATACATCAATTAGAAGCAATCAGGAAGAGGCAAATACTAGGCAAAATATCACGAATGAGAAAGCATACAACCTATTAGCCAAATCTTACTAGGTTATCCTGCAGTAACAAACAATCCCCAGTCCCTAATGTTTTTTAATGACATAGGTTTGTTTCTTGCTTGTATGAATGCACATCAACTGCGGCTCTGTTTCACGTACCTTCTTCATCCCAGGATGTAGCCCCATTGGGACTTTCTCTCCCGGCAGAGAGGGAAAAACACCAACTAGCTTATGCAATGTCTCTCCTGGCTTCTGCTCAGATGTGGCTTATAATCTTCCCATCTCTCTCCACTGACTAAAACCAGTCTTATGGTCAAGCTTGAGGTCAGTGGCCTGGGGGACATAGTCTCCTCCAATAAGAAAGTACTGTAAGTCATATGGCAACACATGGGGATGCATATTCCTTGTACAGGTAGGAGATCAAATACCTGGCAGCTGTGATGGTATGCAACTGAGATCTCTTAAGAGAGCACTTGCCATGAGGAATGAAGTTAGCTGACAAGACAACAATGATCCATTGAGTACTTTATGTTTCCAATCCCTATAACTCTGGACTCTACACAGAGTTAAAAGGTCCAGGTCCCCAAAGAGGGCACATTCTTTTTAGAAGATACAGCGAGGGTCCCATTGAACAACTTAGAGCTGCCCCTTGGGCAATTTGAACACCCCTTGTGTAGTGGGTAACAGGCAAGAAGAAGCTGATCATGGTGGTGTGTACCTGTTTCCCAGACACTCTGGAGACTGAGGTGGGAGGTTTGCTTGAGCTCAGGAGTTCAGGGCTGCAGTGCGCTATGATCATACCACTGCACCACTCCAGCCTGGGCGACAGAGCAGAAGCCTAGCTCTAAAACAAACAAACAAAACAGAAGAGTCGTTGCCATTGTGGAAGAGATCCTTGATCCTGGTCAGCAGGAGGTAAGGCTGCTTTTATGCAATGGGGCAGAGAGAAGTATGTGTGAAACCAAGGTAATCCACTTGGGTGCCTCTTGGTACTGTCTTGCCCAAATGTGACTTTGAAAGGTCACATGCAGCAATCCTGGCCCAGAAAGGTTATGGTTACCAGGGGCTCCAACTTCTCATGAAAGAGAGATTAGTCTCTCCACCAAGTAAGCCATTGAGACAAGTGGAAATGGTTCCTGAAGGTGCACTGAATTTCGGATGAATGATGGAGGAGGGAGATGATGAGAACCAGTCGTATCTCCCATACAAACTGCAGTGATGAGGACTATAGTTTATCTCCCTAACTGCACCCTTCCATGTTTCCCCTCAGGAAGAGCCAGAAGGGAGCCAGGAGAGAACTGTTCCCCAAGCCTGCAGGAGAAGGACATCAGCTGAGTCTAGGGAGTGAACTGTGGCAGCTGTGGAGGTGTGTGACGCAGAAATCCCTCGAGAGAGGACCTTCTTTGAGGACAGCAGTCAGCTGACAGCCGTCAGCGGCCATCTTCCAAATCTGGTGCAGCATTTTTGTTGAGGCTATGTTGTCCATGTGCAGCTCCTAGACAACGGATGAGCACAATGAGGTATTACACCTGGTTACTTCTTCCCAGATTCGGGCAACCTTTATGGCTGGCTTTCTCTATTGCACTGGTCAAGACCTTCCTTCCCATCACTATACCACAGTCTGATGATCTTCCTATTCAATTGCTTTTCCTCCCTCTCTCCTTTTACAGGTGCTAGACCTGCATTGTGATCTGAGGCTCGTCCTGCCTCTTCCTGCTTCCTCCCCTTCTTTATCTCTCATAGGCATTCTTCCCAACAAACCTCCCAGACTTCTAACTCTGTCATGGTGACTGCTTCCTGCGAGACCTGAACTGACATACTTGGGAACACTTATACAACCTCTGGCATTCAGAAACCAAAGAAGCAGGGAAAGAGAGAAGGCATCACGACAAATGGAAGACCCCAGAAATAAGGAATGCCTGTAAAAATAGGTCATTCTCCTGCTTCAGACTGAGCATTTAAATGAGGCTTGAGGATTTAGAAGCTAAATGCACTATAGGAATATTTGGCTGGAAGTGAAAGTTATGTGGGCTAAAGAAAGAGTCTTGTTGCAATAAGACTCCAACACTCAAGATAGATTAAGCCTGACACATCTCATGTTATAAAAATAAAAACAAGTTTCATAATCTTGAATTTAAACAAGTATGCTTTTTCTCATATAATGAAGGCAATGTTGTGAGATCTACTTGTGTGTTGGTTAGTTATTCCATTACAAAACACAAAGTGTAAAATATCTAAATCAAGAAGGGTTATTTTTCCAGAAGTAATTGGTACAATATTTGTAAATATCTCCACCAAACAAGTTATTGGCTAGTAGAGAGGCCTGGATATTTGTGCACTGGAATCATGGAGTTATAGACTATCCCAGAGCCATTATTTAGTAGCCATATAACATTAGCTACTGAACCCCTGGGACCATTTCCTTAGCTGTTTAATAGTGGCATTGGCCCCATCAAACTGGTATCGAATTTACCTGATATACTGCATATGAAGCACTTAGCAGTGTGATATATAAAATGCAGTCAATAATTTTAGCCTTAAAATTCCTACATTTATTCAAGTCTTTTCTTACTGAATTTTGCTTATAGGATAATCATTTGCATTATAAGGCCATGCCTGTAAAGCATGCCATATGGTACCATGTAACCTCAGAAAACTTCACACAAAGAAAGTCAAAATAAAATCCTACATTTAACTCAAGGTATCAAGATAATCTAGGCAACTGTACCCCTCATATTATTAACTTTCTTAAATACTTGCATCAGTTTTTCAAAGCACCTGCTGATCAGGACTGATAAAGAAAGGTACAAAACAAGCACTTCAAAATTTCTCTGACAATGCTAATCAACATGGTTTGTTCCTTGTCTTGTTGTCTCTTGAAATCCATCTGCATTAATGTCGTGTGTTCCCTTATGAGAACTGCTTCCTTCCGAAGATAAACAAAACCCATGAGAAAGGTGAGCTGCTGAGGTGAGACGTCATCTTCAAAAGTGACAGAGGTGTTGTTTCTGCATGCAATTTTGAGGCAAACTTGTCAATATTTTGTAATAGAATTTTCTTTGCCAAGCACTGAGAAAAACATAATCCCACTCCAGATAGATAATGATGATGACAACGATGTAGATTGAGAGCTAGATAATGATTGATAGATAAGTAGATAAAGACATTGGTCCTCTTTTATGCACATCTAGAAATTTGAGATACAAACTGAAGGGTTGCCTAGGAGTTTGCTTGCTTGAATAGTTCTTTTCTGTAGTGATACTTTGGAGCTGAGCTCAAAAACCTATCTCTGAAACTGATTCATACTCCAGTATATTTCTACCTTTGCAAACTTTGCAAACCATTTAGGATTTTTTTCTGTTACATTTTCAAAAAGATGTATTTATCTAGTATTAGGGAAAGGGCGCATTCAACCATAAGTTAAGTGGGGGAACATCTGAAAGGGAAATGGTGGCAGTTACAGCTGTAAAGAAGAGGATGAGATTTGCCTGTGGGCAGGTGGGCCACTGTTACCTGTGAACTCTTGAAATCTTTCATGTGGGCATTTCACTATGAATGAGTAGAAAGAAACTAATATTTATACTTTCTTCCTTAAAAGTATGACTTAAAAAGTTTATATTTGATGCTGCCACCCTGTTGCCTTTTCTTTAGATGCTCAAAGCCAAATGCTCACCTAGTTCTGCCCACTGAACGTCCCCCTGGCCCATCCTACCAGAAGGAGCCCTGCTCCAGTATAATGGCCTTTTCTAGGTATCAGGACCAGCTAGGTTGAGCTATGTTCATGGAAATTGGCCATCGAAAGAGCCACAAGTAACACCTCTTCCTGTCTGACAAGGAATACACCTCAACTCAATGTCAGACTTTTAAGAGAGAGGCATAATTAGTTTCATCTGCTTTGATTTCTGGCAGATGGAACTTGTCATACAATTCATCATGTTCACACACTCTCCACAGCCCCATTGGCCTTGAGTACAAATGGCTGGTCACATTCACTTACCCCCAGATTCATGAAAGCAGGCATTCTGTCTCCTTGCTCACCACGCTAGTCACTAGCACACATTTGTTTTATGAAGGAAAAATGAATAATGGAAGTAAGTCCACTTTGAAGATAGCCTAATAGAAGGATTAGTTTAAAAAAAAAAAATTGTGGACGTATTTCACTTTCGCTTCCCAGGGATGCATTCTCCCTTATCTTTGCAATGGAAATTTCTGTAGGGAAATTTTTTTTTTTCTTCTTCTCGGTCCATCATATTGCTCAGTCTCAGCCACACAAATGTTGGATCACCCTGGCCACCGTGACTATTTTAGGAACTGGCAAATGCCTCAAGGTGGTCCAATCAGATTGAACCCAGGGCATGCATGAAGCTGCACTGGCCAGATATCTGGACCTGCTTCATCATTTTTCCCATTGTGAAGGAAGATAAGTGGGACCAGGTCTCGGGCCTTGAAGAAGACCTGGCTATACCTATGTCTGCAGCTAGAATAATCCCAGAACTGTTGAGGTATGTCAACGACTAAATTCCATTTTGTTGAAGCCATTTGTATTTGGGTTTCCTGACAGATGCATTGGGAAAAGTCCTAAATGAACCAGTGTAATAATCTGCAGACAGTAGTTACTAAATAAAAGCGATTGGCTAACTTTTATGACAAAATGCAACAGGTGTCCGGGATAGACTGGGGATGATACAACATGGCAAACAAATGCATCCCACTTTATTATTTGAAGAAATCCTTCCTATTTAACACTATGAATAAAAATAATTAACTGCTTTACATGTTTTCCCTATATCTAGTTTTAAAATCAGGCAGTATACTTGGATATGAAAACTTGGCTTCAGTAAAATTAAACTGTGTTTATATTTTCTTCCAAATTGTTCACTCACCATTGCCCTTAATGTTTTCTCTGAGCCACACATGCTCATTCAAAACCATAATTTGTGGATTTTTTGCCTTAGGCTCAAACACTCATTTTCACCACTTCATATCCTCAATGATATCTATTTTCTACTTTTATGTACCTAATATTTTAACTCTCCTAGTTTTTTTCAGACATTAATTTCCTGTGTCTGGCTGTTTATTGATACTTCTTGGATATGAAGGTCAAGTGTTAAAAATGGGATTTTTACACATCTTTTTATTAACTGCTGTGATGAACTGTTACAGAAAAATAAAATAACACAAGAAAAAAAAACTGTCCTGAAGAGAAAGGACTCAGTTTCTATTAGTTCCAGATATTATATTTTAAGATGATGATGATGATATCCCCCTTCTCCCCAAGACGGAGTCTTGCTGTGTCACCCAGGCTGGAGTGCAGTGGTGCATCTTGGCTCACTGCAACTTCCACCTCTCAGGTTCAAGCAGTTCTCCTGCCTCAGCCTCCAAAGTAGCTGGGATTACAGGCTCACGCCACCATACCCAGCTAATTTTTGTATTTTTAGTAGAGATGGGGTTTCACCACGTTGGCCAGGCTGGTCTCAAACTCCTGACCTCATGATCTGCCTGCCTCGGCCTCCCAAGTGCTGGGATTACAGGCATGAGCCACTGTGCCTGGCCTAAAATGATATATTTTAAACATCAAATACGTTCTTTCTCCTTGGTAGGAGATTTCACCTCTGCCAAAATTCAGTATTTTAGAATTTGAGATATGTAACTAACCAACTTATTTACTAGCTATCCAATTATAGGTAGAAGACATAGTTTATGAACTTCAATTATACTTATCTTTATAAAGAAACACTTTCCAGGGTTGTTATAAAGTAAAACGAGATAAAACATTTTTAAATAACCTATCAAGGTAGCTGATATAAGTACACGTGCTATAGACTGAACATTTATGCTCCCTGCTTCCCCCACCCCAAATGTATGTGTCGAAACCTAATCTCCAGTGTGATGGTATTTGCAGATGGAGACTTTGGAAGGTGATTAGGTTTTGGGGACAAAACCCTCTTGAATGAAATTAGGGTCCTCATTAAAGAGACCCCAGAGAGTTCTCTTACCCCTTCTATGGTGTGAGGACACAGAGAAAACAGCTGTCAACGAACCAGGGAGCAGGACCTCACCAGACACTGAATCTGCCATCAGCTTGATCTTGGACTTTCCAGCTTCCAGAACTGTGTGAAATAAATGTCTGTGGTATTTACCCTAGCAGCCTGAGTGTACTATGACAGGAGCCTGGACAAATATTAATTTACCTCCCCTTCCTTCCTGACTTATCTAACTCTGTATCAATTTTTATCTTTCCGTTCCCAGTCATCAAATAGGCGTTTTTAATAAGTTTCCACCCTGGAGCACCATGAGGGAAAACATACGCTAATCATATAAATACACTTTGTTTATTTTTGTAAGAGGGCTTCGACAGTATTGTCATACAATATACTTCCAAATCCAGATAGTAAATAAAGAGAAAAAGTCAAGGGAAAAAAGCCATAATTATCAGCAGGACATAATTATAGAGTTGCGCAAATCTATTGAATGGATTTTATGGTCATCTCTATCAAACGCCATGATAATTTAAGATTTTTATGAATGTTGGAGCTTGGGGTAATCATGGCTAGGGAGTTACGCTTGAAAAACAAGCACACAACTTATTTATCACATAGTGCTATTGCCAAGAGTTTGAGGTTATTATTGCTGCCCATTAATGTGATGCTTAATTATAATAAAGTAAGGAGGTTACAGAGGGAAGTAGAGAGATTTTTTTTTAACCTCTATCAAAGTTCCTTTTCTTCAGTTCTGAGTTTATAAAGAGGCAGGACAGAAATATAATGCTTATTAAAGCCAGAACAAATTCTATGGAACATCTTTAAGAGACTTATTTTTACTTAAAACATGACAAGTGCTTTTAAGATTAACATATGTTATTATCTACGGTACTTTGGAATCTAAAATTAAAACATCCCTCATTTCTATACATAAGATTCTTCTACTCCTTGAAGTGTCATGGCCTAAAGAAGAGAGGGTATATGGAAAATAAATTATAATATTCAGACTGAACTTAGAATACAGTTTACAGAAGTCCACATCGTGGGAGATCTTTTCCAAAAATTCAACCAGAGGAGGAGAAGTTCTGGAAAATATATTTTATTTGTGTCTTCAAAACTGACATAAGCTTTGAATATGGTTTGAGAACATGCCAAGTTTTTAGAAATGAGTTTAGCTAACCATATGTGGCTCATTTTTATCAACCTAGAAGTAGAAACTAGAACTATAGAATAATATATAATGGCCTTGAACTTCCCAAGCAGAAGGCGTTAACTTAATGCCAGTTTAAAGTATAATAACTGGTTTAACTTTCTAAAGGTATAATTTTTAAGGAGGACAAAACAACTCTGTCTTGAGGCATTTATTTACTCACTATTTATTTACAGAATATCCAGGTGTCTACAGTTTGTCAGGCAGTGAACAGAGCAGAGTGCTCAGGATCCTCAGAAAATCACAGGCTCTTGAACCCCTATGATTTCAGCACCTTGTGATCAGATGTTCTCTCAGAGGAAGTACAAGGCAGGTACAATGGAAGAACAAGTCCTGGGGCCCTAACAACCACTGAAGGGCTGGGAAGCCCCAAGGGAGGAAGTGGCTTTTCAGCTGATGCAGATCATGAGTAAGACTTCATCAAATGAAGAGAGAAGTGGGGAAGATGGGGATTTGTGAGCAGGCAGTGGGAATCTAGAGAAATTGAAAAATTATGGGTATATTTGTACAAAACTTAATTGGACCTTGTCTGTCTTATATTTCCAGTGGCTGGAATAGTGTTTGGCCCAAAGGAGCAACTAATAAGTATCAATTAAATAAATGAATGTATACGTATATGTTTGGGAATAGTTCAAGAATAATACATAGGTTTCTTAAGCGACAGGATGGATGATACCATTATTTAATGACATTCTTCTGTATTTCCTTCTTCAGTGGCCATTTTCTCAATTTATGATGGAGAAAGGAAAAGTTTGTGACTACTCATACACTATTAATTTTTGTCCCTGTTGGAACCAGTAATTTGAATGCAGAGATCAGCTTAATCCCCTTCTCACCATCTCTACTGCTCTGCTTTGGTTTAGGTGCTCATCACTTCTTGGCTAAATTAATGCAATTGCCTCTTAGCTGATCTTTCTCTACAGTGCTGCCAGCTTTATCCTTCTAAATGCAGATTTGCTCATGTCACTCTCTAAATTAAAAGCCGTTGATAGCTCTTCCATTTCTTTGGACTAAAAATCCAAACTTTTAAGTTATACTTATGGTCTTTTAAGGTCTGGATTCTATGCCAATTCTCATCTGCAACATGTTCCCTTTCTGACCTCAAGAATTCTCTAATGGAACATGTTCCTGCCTTAACATTGCCATAGGATTCTACGCTCCTCCATGTAATAGCACTTCCTTTATCACACCCTTTAGGTGTGTTCTCTGAATAGATCTCCTCCATTGGTCTGCGAGCTCCTTGAGACCACAGACTATGCATTGTTTGTAGCAAGTGGAAAGTGGGTAGGAATAGTGGGAAAGAAAGATGTGACCCATTAAAAACCACTAGGTAGTTTCAGAAACTTTTCTTTTTGAATTATTTTCAGAGGTATTTTCAAACTATCATGGGAAAGAAAAATTACAATGATGCTATGAGGCTTAGGTATGATTCGCTGATAATTGCTTTCACTGTTGAAACAAAAATATATATGATGGAATGCTGTTTTCAAATATCCCAATGGCCAACTTGAAAAATTGAACATACAATTCTAGCTCTATTACAAACTAGTTCTGTGACCCCAGGCACATTAATTCGTTTAGTTTTTTTTTATCTTCACCTCAAAATGGAGGCTACCAATATCTCTCTGTCTCATCTTGTTTTATACATTATTTACTTGCCTGAGATAACACAGTAGAAGCCTCTAAATTAATCATTATTTAACAAATCCCTGGATTAGATACCATTCTCCTTAAACTTTGTAAACATCTTAATTGACACCAATGGCATTTTGAATTCCAGAGTCAAGAGGCTACTCTCTTGTTTGTCCACACACCTATGATCTAGAGACTAGACGGTATGCTTATGAGATCAGTTATGTATACTCTCAAACTTCAAGCCAGTTTGAAGATGGACCTAGAGGGAGAACACATGTTCCTATTAGTGAGAACTGTAATGTCATGCCCTGGATTCGAGAAAGAGCCAAACAACTCAAAGAAGCGGCAGATACCATACTCTTTAGTATAATTTCAGTACGTTTTCTTTTCTGAAAAGTTTCCTACCAGTAACAAGGCAGCTACTTTCCCAGCCCAGACCATCATCAATGATACAGTATTAGATACTGACATCACCCTTGAATGCTTCCTTTTTTACTACTGTTTTAGGGTACAAAGCTACCAAAATATGTACCCCATTTTGCAAAATCTCTATTCTCCATAATATTGGAAGAAAGGGATTAGTATGACCCCAGACTATTTCTGGCATGAAATTTCACACCAGAAGAATGAGTTTTCTTGAAACCTGTAGCTCCCAGGTATATTGCCATCTATTCATTGACCTTCTAGCATAGAGATGGTATGATTTGTCAAACAAAATCAGAAGACTGAGATAAAAAAGCTTTCATGTCAGCTCTGTCTTAAACCTACAGCATTCGCCCTTCCCAAACATTTGTAATATGTGCTTCTTCTGATAATAGTGTCTTAAGATTTAATGAAATAATGCTCTAAATTTCTTGAACAAAATGAGATCTAAAAGACTTTATAGAAAGTACCTGGAAATTGAAAATATTTGAGCACAGTGAAATGCTTCTTGCAAAATATTCTGCTGAGGTCTCAAATATTTTGCAGTTTAAAACAGAGTCATGGAGATGAAAGGGAAGAACACACCTCAGACAGATTCGGAAATCCTAGCCATGTATTTACAGAATCATTGTGAAAAATGAACTATCAAGGGAGAAAAATAAACCACTGTTTCATCTTTCATATCAATCCAAAAATAATTCAATGTCTTTCTAAACACAACTTAAACTTACCCTTCTTAAGAATTAAGATAATTCTGCAGTTACATAATAGACACCTCATAATGACTGCAAGCTTTAGGAAACCTTGGCTTTGACAAATCTGAGCCTAGTCCCTCAGAATAATACCTCAAGGTCTAGTTCACTAAAACGATTGTTGCTCTCCAATGAGAGGTCCCTAGGTCTTTCTCCTCTCCATCTTTCAACTTCTCTACATTATTAACTATATTTTTTCCTCTGGTATGCTGACTCAATCTGTCAATAATTTTTCTACATATATTATTCTTTCACTTTATTCTGTATGGTATATCCTTCATTGATTATTCTCATCAGCAATCCTAAACATTTCAGACTGCTTTCTTTAGCAATACTTAGCTAATTCTTTCTCTATTTCTCTCTCTCCCTCCCTCTCTCCTTCCCTTCTGCTTTTTTTCTTCTCTCTCATTCATTACATCATTCATTCATCTTTAACTCACAAACATCTATTGATCATCTGTTTTGTGCTCAATACATTGTTAGCTGCCAGGGGTGCACCTTTGAATAAGATGGCAAAGTCTCAAAAGGAGTTCTCACCTTCTTATCACTGTTCTTAAGTCACATTCTTTGTGTATCTATTGTACTCTGGCTTCTACCACCAAAGAGTCTACCGAAATGGTTTTCTTAAAGCGGTGGCTCATGCCTGTAATCCCAGCACTTTGGGAGGCTGAGACAGGCAGATCACAAGGTCAGGAGATCGAGACCATCCTGGCTAACACTCTGAAACCCCGTCTCTACTAAAAATACAAAAAAAATTAGCCAGGCATAGTGGCGTGTGCCTGTAGTCCCAGTTACTAGGGAGGCTGAGACAGGAGAATGGCACGAATGTGGGAGGCAGAGCTTACAAGTGAGCGGATGGCACCACTGCACTCCAGCCTGAGGGACAGAGCAAGACTCAGTCTCAACAACAACAACAAAAAGTTACCTTTTCCTTGCTAATGGCATAAACTAGAAAGTTTTCTTCATTTTTCTCTAGGTTCTTCTCAATACCTTTAGAGCCATTTTATGTCTTCTAGACTGCAGCTTCTTTCTGGAATGTCCTATTTCCTTGGTTTCCTGAATACTGGCCCGTCCTGCTTTTGTATCTTTCCAATTTTTCCTACTTGGTATTTCCACTGACTTCTCTTCTTGCCCCTTCTGCTTCAGTGTAGGTAAAAGTTCTGTTTCCCCTTTTCTGATTTTTCTGTGCTTGTCTTTGACAAATACCAATTTTTAAGACTTCAATGCTATCCTGTCCACGTGATTTTCAAATCTAATATTCCATGGTTACTTGCATTCTGAGACATCTATTTGCCCTCCCAACAAAATACTGCACATTTCCAAATGGGTGTTCCTTTGACACTCAAGATTAGCATGTTCCAAACCAATGTCATCGCCGTCTCGCTTTTCCCTCTATTGAAACTTTGTCTTCAAACCATCATTCTCTCAGTCACAGAGATCAAATGCTTCCAAGAAATTTGACACCTATATACTTCCTGTATATACACACACTCAGTCAACAAATTCTTCCTCTTCTACCTAGATTTCACATCTATTCCTTATTTTCCAAACCATCTACAAGACTTTTTATGAACTTTTGGTCCCAGCTACTAAATTATATTCTTACTTGGATTATTTGTCTCAGTTTTCCCCAGCAATAATGCATTCATTGACCTAAAAAAAAAAAAGTCCTAAAAAAGAAACGTGATCACATCAATCCTCCTCTTTAAAGTCTTCGGGATTACCCAAAATAAGAGTCCAGTTCCTCTGTAAGGAATTTAAGCTCTGCTTAATCTGGCTCAGCCTTCTATCTTGTCATATCCACTCACATAATTCTTCTTCCCTACACTCCCCTGGGGTCTTTTCCCCTTCAAACTACATCTCCATTTGAAAAAAAAAAAAATCTCAAGTTATTCAGGGCCTAAACCAATGTCACTTCTTTCTTAAACTTTCATCAATACCCTCTCTCTTGTTTAGTGAACTTCCTTTTTATTGTCACTATTTGCCTTATATTACAGCTATTATACACAATCTTGACATTATACAATTTTTGAAGATAAAAATCAAAATGTGCATGATTCTTTATCTCCCATGGCATCTAGTATACTTGAGTGTAAAAATCAGCATGTAAATATTTATGGATTTAAATTATTTTAGACCTACATTAAAAGGAATACACAGTTAATTATATTATTTCCAGGCATATATTAAAGAGTTACAGAAGTTTGGCTTCAATAGAATAAATCTAGAAGACCAAAAGCTTTTTAAAATAGAGACTTGGCTTGAACAGAAGTGAAGAGATAAAGTGAAATACAGATAATAAGTAAGTTATGTCATCCAGAAATTTCTAACCTCTAAAGGGAACTGAGCTCAGTATCTCTAATTGAATAGTCAAGCCATACATTTTCCAGGAAGTGAAAAAATTCTATCATCTGTGTGTCTATAGAAAAAGACACTATAGATCACACACACATATGCATGTACACGTACATTGTTTCCAGACAGAAAATTTCATTTCTAACACTGCTCCTAAATCATTGTGTGACCACTAGAGAATTCATTTCCAAATAGATTCATTCGTTTATCCAATGAGGTAGTAATACCTTGCCCCATGATCCCTCAGGATGTTTGTGGGATTAAAATGCAAACATAAATAAAGGTCAGGTTTTATTCATGAAGTGTTTTTCCTATTTTAACAACAAAAAGCATTTTACAAACATTTCTATTGAACACACTACCTTGGCAAACTGATAAAGCTGAGAAGCATCCCCTCTGGCATTTTTGAAGTCCATTAAAAAAGTCACGCCTTAGAGTTCTAAAAACCCAGCTTCCAGCCCTCATCCATGTAATCAGAGTGACATGTAAATGTGAATCACTAGAGACAATACTTAAGAGCCAAATACTCATGCATGGATGCATTAGTTACTCTAAATGGAGTGGCCAGTGTGCTGTCTCTATGCACAACAGGTTGCAGATCTGCTTAATGTACCCAAATGTAATAATATGATAGATTGAAATATAGATGGCAAAATTGCCCATGCAGAGGCCAGGAGCCTGGCTCCCTGTTTTCCTAGAATAGCTTTCCGGGAACAATGCACTTTCCCTGATTGGTTTTCTTCAGACAAAATAATTGAATCTAATGCTCTATGTCAATGAAAGCACTTGGAGTATCCACTTTATGCTGTAGTCCTAAGGGGTGTCAGGGTCCAGTGTTAAACTTTGCCTTTGATCAAACCTCATCTTCTCCTACACATCTTTATTCATAACAAATTAAAAGCTATTATCACAACATATTAGCAACAGTTTTAATGCTCACAATGCATCTAAAAATAAAAAATAATTCTCCATTACAATAGATGCAATATCTTAGTTGGCCTCGTTATAGTATTTCTCATCTATTATTTGTTGCACACAACAGCACAATGAGCCAGTGCTGTACAATAAAGATATACACCCCTCAGGGTTTACAGTTTAACTGAGAGTACATTTAAATTTAAGATTTACCCTATTAAAATAAAACCCTCCTGTACACATGGAAGGGGACCAGGGAAATTTAACTTCACAGCTTCCTTATTGAAAATAATTTCTTATTTACGGAAGCCTGGTTCAACTTAAGGAGGACAATTAACTTAATGATTCTTTGGCAAAGGTTTTCTGTGGGGCTTTATTGTTTTTGTTTTTGTTTTTTCCATTTATAACTCATTTGTGGCCATCTGTTTCAGTTTTTTCTTAAAGAGTTTGCAAACCTTGGAAAATACAGGATTTGGATCAGGGTAGGAATCACCAAAAGATATTTTCATTGCAACCCATTTAGTTTAAAAAAAGGAGGATAAAAAATGTAAGTTGTAGGCTAATTTCGGAATGCATGAGACGCCGTGTTAAATATATACACATTCCCTGGCCACACACTTTCTTGAAATCTTCTCCCCAAATATATTATATCTTTTTTTTTCCTGTCATAGCCACCACACTCAGGGCCACAATCTGGACCTTTTGATTACCAATAACCTCACCTCCTCCATAACCTCAGTTTTAAGCATCTGTATATTTGACTACTAACACTTGTCTTTTCAGTTTGCTTCCTTTGTGTTCAACCTCAGCTCTCCTTTGACCCCCTTTTGGAACTTTCTGTTTGTTGGTCTTGCAATCTTTTCTGTGTTTCTCAATTGCTGTAAATCTTGTCTTCCTAAATACAGCTTAACTTTTGTGATCAATCATCTCTATCACTCCCTGGTATATACCTTCAACATGCTTATGCTTGAAGTGGTAATGTGATGAGCACAGGTGTGTCAAATGCAGAGGTCAAGATCAGTTAATTCAGGTTCACAGCAGGTGGGGCTGTCATCATTTGCAAGGATGACTTCAGCAACAAACCAGGTTTGGTCTGCAGTCTTCTCATCTATCTTCCATAGCAGTACTAGGTCAGTCTATGGAAGATACGCTTAAAGGGAACATCAGTCTACGGAAGATACGCTTAAAGGGAACATATCCTTGCAACAGCATTTGATTTTAAAATATTACATAATGTGGCAACACTGCACATGTTCAATCTTATTTTCTGCTACAATAATCACCAATATCTATTCTTCGCTGATGGCCCCATAAAATCACAAATATCTAACTTATTAGTCAATTAATATAACTACTGAAGGCCTGTCTGTGCTAGACAGTGTGCCAGGTCCTAGTCATTCAACAAAAAACAAATTATGTCTCCCCACAAAACACAGAGATTAGGGGTAGAGCCAGGTGATTAAGATTGATGCTACAAAGAAAATAGAGTGATAAGGGAAAAATAGGGAGGACCCCCTTCAGATGAGAGGATGAGTGAATAATGAATTCTTCTGATAGAAGATATTCTTTCCATTTCTTTAAATCTCGCCTCATAAGATCCAGAATCAATTCATCCTCCAGTCGAGTTCAATCTATTCTCATTGACAGCTGTTTTCTAAACTTCTCTCTTTCCTAACCCTTGAGAAGTACAAATAGAATAGATTTTCTGCAAAATTCACTTCATAATGTTAAGTTTTTGTTTTTAAATAAAGTAAAAGTCTTGGGGTGGAAAGGGAATCAGTGCTGTTTCTTATACTCAGGTTTAACCTGTATAGGTCTCAACATGGTTCTGGGCATTTACAAGAGTATTTAATAGAAAAATTGACCTACTAATATTTTCTTGTAAATTATTAAAATAAGCACACGTGTAAACTCTATGCAATAAAATTATGTGAGCACTATTTAATTCAGCATGATAAGAAAATAAAAGTGTTTTGAATATCTTTTTGCCAAATTTAAAGAATTTGCATAATGTCCATTCATTACTGGTTTTTACATATACTAGGATAAGAAACACAGACATAAGCTCTTTAGTTTTTCATATCTTATATTGAACATTCTTGTGAAATCCAAGCAAACAAATCTTCCCACAAGAATGGAGGTGAAAATGCAGCTGTATTGTGTATACAAACTGTAAGCAACCACCAACCTATTCCACCTCTTTCTTTATCCCTCTCCACTGCAATCCCCAAAGTATCATTAACAGTAAGAGTAAATAACCTTTCCATAGACAATGTCACCGAGCTTAGAAAAATTATAAAAATATCAAACCATACCTTGAGATGACAAAAGCATATGGAAGGCCTATAGTCAAATAATTTCCTTCTAACCTGTCTCACACTCTCTAGGATCTAATTTTCTGGGAGAAATGAAATTGTATATCTTGATATCTGGTATCTTCTTTTAACAGCCAGCAGACAGGCTCTGGAGCAGAAATGAATGCCAAATGGGGATGAGAAGGTGAATCCAGCAGAACTTGTGGTAAAGCATTAGTAACTGGACCTATACAGTGAATGGGACTGGATGTGACTAAATACACATGGCAACTGATTCATTCTTGCCTTATTAAGTCATATTCGAAGTCAACCAAAGTAATACTTCCCATTTCCCTGCAGAGGTATCAAAGCTATTCACAGTAAATCAGGTGACAGAAGCCTTGATCTTGTAAATCCCCACATCCAGTTTTGTGGGGAGACATAGTCATTGAGTAATTTGTCTTGTTCAGTGAAGGACAGTGATCTATGTGTCACATTAGGGAACTGCCAGTGTTCCCACCAACTTGGATTTATAAAATATTTTTCTTCTTAAGAGCTCTTAATGCTGTCATACATTTTATGTGACGTGTTGCTACAGACACTTTCCCATTTTACAAAATAACTAAGTAGTAAAGAGCATGAAACAAGAGAGAAGAGTGCAGCATTGCAGGTGAGATAAGAGGTAATTGGAAATCTCATGGTCATTGACTTGACCCATGGTCATTGTAAGAATCTTACTTTGAGTGATTCAAGAAGTCATTGGGGAGACTTTTAGTTCTGTACTGAGGTTGGATTACAATGGGTTGACAGAGCTGCTTGTGCACGTCTTTCCAACTCTGACGTGACTTCACATTGGTAGCTTAAAATCAACCACTGTGAAATATTTCCACCACGGAAATCAGCAAATGCCACGAATAAAGTCTTTTTTCTTTTTCCCTATAAAGGTCATTGTTAAACTTTTCATTCATTTTGAATAAAATAGTGACATGGTATGAACTACATTTCAGGTTAATAACAGGAGTGGGAAGTGAGATCAGAGGCTGAGAAGTCAATTAGGAAGCAATTGCACAAATGCATGAATCCAGGTGAGAGCCACTGGTGACTTAGACCAAGGCAGTAGTGGTAGAGACACTGAGTTTCCTTGTCAATCTCCAGTCAGAAAAACAACCCTACCAAGTGTTTTGAGAAACTATGGAAATCCACAAATTTCTGTAAAATCTCCCATTTTTCCTTATGTTGGTCACCCTGTACATGTTAGATAAAAATGACTAAGCAAACCCCCATTCATGACCCTGTATCAGCCATGCTTCTTGCTGAGGCAGTGAATGATAACATCACTATTCACTAATGTAGGCTTTGGGAATGCATTTAAAACAGACTTTTTTAAAAACATGAAAGTTGCTACACACCAGATGTGGTAGCTCACACTTATAATCCTAGCACTTTGGGAGGTAGAGGTAGGCAGATCTCTTAGGCTCAGGAGTTTGAGACCAGCTTGGGCAACACGGCAAGACCCCCATCTTTACAACAAATACAAAAATTAGCCAAGTGGTGTGGCGCACACCTGTAGTCCCAGCTATTTGTTGGGGCTGTGGCAGGAGGATCCTTGAAACTGGAAGGTAAGGCTGCAGTGAGCTGAGATGGTGCCACTGCACTCCAGCCTGGGTGACACAGTGAGACCCTGTCTCAAAAAAAAAACAAAAACAAAAACAAAATGTTGCTATAAAAGATGTTACGTCAGCAGAGCCCACTTTACTCTGGCAGGATATACTGATATAGTTTGAATCTCCCCTCTAAATCTCATGTTGAGGTGTAATTTCCAGTCTTGGATGTGGGGCCTCATAGGAGGTATTTGGATCATAGAGGCAGATCCCTCATGGCTTGGTCTTATCCTCATAATAAATGACTTCTCATGAGATCTGGTTGTTAAAAGTATGTGGCATCCTCCCCTTCTCCCTCTCTTGCTCCCTGTCTCACCATGCGATACTTCTGCCCTAATTTTGCCTTCTGCCATGAGTAAATGCTTCCTGAGGCCTCCCCAGAAGCCAAGCAAATGTCAGGGCCATGCTTGTACAACCTGCAGAACTGTGAGCCAATTAAACTTCTTTTCTTTATAAATTACCCCACCTCAGGTATTTCTTTATATCAATGCAAGAATAGAGTAAGACAAACATTATGGAAATAACACCTAAATTATCAGAGCCCTTTATATTTATACCAAATACATTTCTTACCTATGTGATAAGTTTATTACCATGTCCCTGTTTTGCAAATGGAAAGATGAATTGCAAGGAGCTTAACTAACTGGTCTGAGTTCTCATAGCTTGGAACCAACTTTGGTTTTGAAACAGGCCCACCTATCCCCAGAGTTGTGCAGTTTTAGGACAGGACACAAGGGAATTCTTTAAAAGAAAAAAAAAATTCTAAGTGTAGAGTCTTAGGATGTAATTATACTTCTTGACAAGATGGCTTGGTTAGAACAGTGTTATCTCTGATGGTTCTGACACAGATGCTTCCTACCATCAACAGTCAAAGGAACAGTCACCAGGACACATGGGCCTTTGCTGTTCCAATCACACACCAGCCCCACAGGCTACGGGGCAGCCAACATGTGAAAGGGCACATGGATCTTCTTCTGGTCTTAAGCACTCGAGTTCAGGTCTCTGCCTTTGATCTGTTCTACCCAGGCCCTTGACTCAGCCCATACCCCCTGGGTCATACCACCGCTGCTGCTGCCACCTCCTCTATACCTGCTCATCATCTCCTGGTTTCTTAGCCAGAAAGGGTATAGGTTTTTTAAGTCTTTCACTACTGGAGACTGTCCAGCCAATGCATAATGAAAATAAACTACACTAAATGGTTAAACCACAAGCTTTTACAGTCTGGAGAATCTTATTGCTTTATATGAAGGATCATGCAATCAATGACTTTTGTAGAGAGGGCAAACTTTTCTGAGATCATATCCAATCTGGAAATGTCTCCTGCCAAAAGTCAAGGCTGTTAGCACCTCTCATGACTTGAAATGTCACTAACTGCAGAGTAAAGACCCCCAGTCCAGCCCACTAGAGAGACGCCATCTGTGGCATACAGTTTTGCAACATACGTATTGGAGGAAGGGAAATAGTACCAAGTTTTTTCCAAAGACAAACCATTGTAGTAAAAACTATAGAGATATATTTGATGAAGACTCTATATTTAAATTTAGATTTCAAGAAATTGCTGAGAAATTGCAAATTCACAGACACTTAAATTCTCTGATTTAGAATCCATAATAAAATACAAATTTAAGATAGGTAGAGTGAGATGATAGTAGTCAACACAAAACACGATTTGTGAATAATAAAAGGTGGTAGGACCCAGAAGCCTAATGATGGAGACATAGGTTTGACAAGCAATGGGACACTTCCTCTCACCTCAACCAGGCTAAGGAATTCACTAACTCTTTAAAGAGCGAATTGTTCAAAATTTCGTTCTTGCACTGTTTTTCATATAATGTATCATTTATTGCTCATGTAATTAAGCTTAAGGTAATAAACTAGAGGCAATTCCCCTTCTGTAGCCAGGAATTTAATTTAAACTTTTTTTTTTCTTTTTTGCCTTTTTAAAGTCCTGTGTCAAGAACTCTTCAGGCATTATCAGGAAGGGATATTAGACAGGCTGAATGGGATTCAGAAGACCCTAAGGCTTGTCCATCTTGGTTCCCACTCTGTCTCCATCATCTAGGGCAGTGCTTAGAATGTGAACACCTTCAGGAAATACTGGTTAAATAATGGAACAAATGAAAAATCCCATCACAGCAGTCAAGAGTGTAATACTCCATGCAGGTGGGCAAATCTGAGAAGCAACATCTTTTAACAGCCATGACTTGTGCAACTCTACACACAAAGACTCAGCAGTATTCAGGTCGTAGAAACTAATAGCAAAGTTTAAGACAATGTTTAGCAACTCTGCGTTTTAGAAAAGACAAAGGTACATCTAAGTTTTAATTTACATTGATTGCAATATGTCTCATCAGGCCCCATGCCCTGTCAGGTTCCTCTCTGAGTTAGCCCTGCAGAGGCTCCCTTCTAGTTTCTGGCTTAGTAATCCTGGATTTGGATTGCCTAATCCTCTCAAGCTACATCTCTTCCTCAGTCTCCATATCATTTTCCTTACCCAGGAGGCCTTGCTGTAGAACAGAAGCTGCTACTTGTAAAATTTAATTTATAAAGAGAGTCAAGCAGATATATTTACATCTACAAGGAAAATCCCCAGTCTTTCTCAAAGCTGGTCTTTCTCTTTACTTACAAAAATGCATTTTATATTGATGCTCCACAGCATCCTTCATGAAGATGCCTTGACATTTTTCTTAAAAGGATAATGATTATGAGTCTTGTGTTGCTGCTAAGGGAGTCAAACAAGGGTCTTTATGTTGTAAGTAATCAAAGGAATACCTTTGGGACAACATTGCATGTGGAATGGTATAGAAGAGAACAGTATGGGATGGAAATTGAGTCTCAGAGCTAGAAGCTGCCCAAATTCCCTAGAGTATTTAGTTCAGTATTTTCTGAAGTGCTCTGGCAAATTGAAGCCCCTCTAATCAGCGAGATGTGAATTAAAGGAGATTCATAGTCAAGTCAAACACAGTTCAGGTGGTTTCTTAACTGCAGATCACTTGGATGAACAATATGAGAAAGTGCATTGGGGAACATCTAAGAACCTTTCACAGTTTGCATTGTTTCTCAAACTGTTTTTCCAGGAATCTCACAGAGCTATGAACACCCTTTGGGAAATGAGCTTGTAATTCAGCAGTTCTCAAACTTGGCTATACTTTGGATCCACCCGGGGGAACTTTAAAAAATGCTGGTGCTGGAATCCATCCCCACAGAAATCTATTATTTGATCTGGGTCAAGGTTCCAGGGCGCTGGTATTTGTTTAGACAATTCTCAAGGGCCTTATATTTGGCAGTTAGGGTTGAGAATCCTTGCACTGTGTGAGTTCAATCCCCGCTTTCAGGATTAGGATACCCTGCTGGCTTACACATCCACATCCTAGCCATGTGACTCCAGATTACTAGAGAAAGTTGGGTATTTCAGAATATGGCAAAAGCTGGTACTTGTTTCCTCTCCCAAAGGGGAAATAAATTATTAGACTTTTAGTAAGAAAGGAAAACAGGGATCTATTGTCTTATTTTATGATTAATTACCAGCTACAGATGAACCGTAGAAAAAGGCGAGACTGGGCACGGTGGCTCACGCCTGTAATCCCAACCATTTGGGAGGCTGAGGCAGGCAGATCGCCTGAGGTCAGGAGTTCAAGACCACCCTGGCCAACATGGTGAAACCCCGTCTCTACTAAAAATACAAAAAAAAAGTAGCCGGGTGTGGTGGCGGGCACCTGTAATCTCAGCTACTTGGGAGGCTGAGGCAGGAGAATTGCTTGAACCCAGGAGGCAAAGATTGCAGTGAGCCAAGATGGCATCACTGCATTCCAGCCTGGGTGACAGAACAAGACTCTCTCAAAAAAAAAAAAAAAAAAAAGAAAGAAAAGAAAAAGGGGAGCCTCATATATATGAGGCTTTTATACCTTTTATACCTTTTATAAAAATATAAGTATGGTGCAGACTTTGGAGTAAAATGTGCTGCTGGATGAGCAAAACCTATTATTTCAGTTGAGCATTGACATCATCAGTCATGAAATCATTTTGCAGACGAAGTTGGAACAGTTCTTCTGCCTGGATTCTTAGCAAAGCTGTACTGTTAAGCATTCATTTCCTTACCTGGGTGGCATACTTCCCTATTTACTATGTGGTTTTAGGCACGTTTGTTCTTTAAAGGAAGTCCCTATTTCGATATTACTGATAAAATCAAATTCACCAACCATTGTAGAAGAATTCATTTCATGACTTGGTTCTGTAGACTATGGAAACTGTCTAAAGTCTGTCCCAAAAGACAGACTTTTAGAAGCCAAAGGGCAACCCACCTACTCAGAAAGTTCGGGAAATAAAAATCCTATAAAAGGCTGGGTGCAGTGGCTCATGCCTATAATCCCAGCCCTTTGGGAGGCCAAGGTGGGTGGATCACTTGAGACAGGGAGTTCGAAACCAGCCTGGCCAACATGGCAAAACCCTGTCTCTACTAAAAGTACAAAAATTAGCTGGGCGTGGTGGTGCATGCCTGTAATCTCAACTACTTGGGAGGCTGAGGCATGAGACTTGCTTGAACCCAGGAGTCAGAGGTTGCAGTGAGCCAAGATCACACCACTGCACTCCAGCCTGGGTGACAGAGTAACACTCTGTATTTAAAAAAAAAGAAAAGAAAAGAAAAGAAAACTCATATAAAACAGATGAAGTAAAGATTCTGTTATGTTTATGTGATTGGTTTATAAAATGAGCAGTCTAACTTTTTTCTTAAGTTAAATAAACAAAATCTGTTTTATTTTATTTTTAAAGGTTAAGGATTATCATTCTTTTCCTGGCACTTATGACTTCATTAGGCATAAGCTGCCAAGCATGTTTGTTCGCCTTCAAGCTCTGTGGGAGAATGATTAAGATTTTTCTGTCATTTCTTTTTCTAAGCAGCAGCAGGATTATGCAAAGGAAATACATAAATTTTGATTTAGTCTGTATGATGATCAGTGGATATGGGTCAGAAGAAACTTCCTATGAGAACAAAGAGAACTTTGTGAATGCTGAGCCCAAATTTTCTTTTCTAGCCCCAGATGGACCTTTTGCTTTCCTCTTATACCAAGCACTTTGGTAATGTCAGCTAAGCTTTACTCAATGCCATGAACAGATGTGCCATCATACACAGAGAAAGCTATAGAGGATTTGGTTAAAACCAATAAAACTTGGAAATGCCACCTATACAATTAATACTCTGTATGTGGGTGTGGGTGGAGGATATCAGAAGGGAGATAGAAAATAGTGACTGCTAAAATATATCTATATATCTATGAACAGACATCCCCATAAATAAATACTATGTCTATGTTTTGTGGGTAAAGCTGGTCTAGCAAAGCTAATTCAAAATTCCTAAGTAAAATCTAATTCAAAATTCCTAAATAAAATCTATCAGGTTGAAAGTTGGCTGGGCATGGTGGCTCATGCCTGTAATCCCAGCACTTTGGGAGGCTGAGGCAGGTGGATCACTTGAGGTCAAGAGTTCAAGACCAGCCTGGCCAACATGGTGAAACCTTGCCTCTACTAAAAATGCAAAAATTAGCCAGGTGTGGTGGTGGGCACCTGTAATCTGAGCTACTCAGGAGGCTGAGGCAGGAGAATCGCTTAAACCCAGGAGGTGAAAGTTGCAGTGAGCCAAGATTGCGCCACTGCACTCTAGCCTGGGCGACAGAGCATGACACTGACGAGAAAAAAAAAAGAAAAAAGAAAAAGAAAAGAAAGTTACCAATTAGAAATCAGAAAGGAGGCTTGAGGCTACAGCAGAGGTCCAGGGGAGCTGTGAGGGCCATTGTGGGCCTGAAGGCCAGTGTTCCTGAGAGATCTAATGTACATGCACTGTCCACTCCATTTACTTCCTGCCCAAATACTAGCTTGTGGCAAAGGACAGGCCAGCATTTACTGGCTCCTGATGCAAAGCAGAGACTATGCCAATATTCTCCTTCCCAATGAGAGGGTAGTGCAGCCAGGGAAAGCCCACTCATTCCCCAGAGGGTGTTCAAGAAAATCTAAACTGGAGGAGATAGGAACACCTGGCTGGCCTTGATTACCAGACAGCAATATGTGATTTTTGTCTACCTGTAATTTCAAAAGTGCTAGTCATGTTTTCCAATCCCAGTGGTGTTCTGCCACACTACTGGCTAACGTTCCCTTAACTGAAAGACCCTTCCCATTTAAAATGTTCAAATGTAGGGAATTCTAGGGAATAGCTAGAACTCAGATCTGCAGGGAGGAGGAGTTAATGGCTGGTATCTGATAATTTTCCCAAAGGGGAGCCCAGGGAGGTTGAACTGTGAAGGGAGAATATCCTATCAGAGCCTCAAAGAGAGCATGGTCTCCAGTCAACTCACCTACAAATAGGCCCTGATGGGTTTCTCATTCTGCATTATAAAATAGCTACAATTGCTTTGAGTGAGTACAATGAATGTATATGAACAATGCCCGGAAACAAACCCAGAGGTTATTTCAGAGGTTGTTTATGAGACGCAATTTTTTTCGTGGAGAGAATCAGTGGCATTTGGAAGCAGAGATCAAGTGTGCCTAATACCATAAGCCCAGCTCAGCAGCAGGCAAGGCTCATTGCCTGCGCCTGCCTGCTCCTCACACCGGGGCTCTTTGCACAGGCCTTCAGAGAATTCTCAGTAGCATCAAAGCTTAGAACATTTACCTCCTACAGAATCACTAATAGCTGGCAGTTTTCTTTTCAGCTCATGCACTCCCATAGCTCCCACCCTTGGCTATTCTTTCAGAGGCCGCTGTTGCCAGGAGCATAGGAGTGCTGAATACCCTCTTGGTTTTATAGTCTACCTCTCACTGCTGATTTATTTCCCAAGCAGAGCAGCCAAGCTTCTAAAAAATCTGGGTCTCCTCATTTTCATCACACTTGTTCTAAAATAATAGCCAGGAGAAGGAAGGCTTGGCAGATAATGGCCAGGGCACCATGCACCTTGCTCAAGGGTGGGTGGCCTCATGATAAGGAGAAAGTGCTAAAGGGAATTCCGCAGGATGCTAGTTCTCACCAAATGGGGGTAGGAGAGAGGTGGGGGCAGTGTTACCACCCCCCACCCCCAACAAGGAGACATTTGGCGATGTCTAGAGATAGTTCTGATTGTCACGCTGGGGGGAGGGGCATGGCTACTAGCATCTAATGTGTAGAGGCCATGGATGCTGCCAAATATTCTAACATACACAGGGCAGCTGCATCAGCAAAATCTCATCTAGTCCAGAATGTCGGTCATGCTGAGAAACCTTGACATACGGCTTCTGAGGCTTTTTGAGGTAATGGCATAACTTCTCACCTCTTTTGCCCAAGTCATTTGAGCAATTTGGAAAATACCCATCTTGCCCTTTCTGTGATCGCGCTGAGTGCAGGGTTCTGAGATTCAGTAAGAGGGGACTGAATTTAAATACATTATATGTGTTTTCCCGGACAAATGAATACCACAGGGACTCACACACACCCCTCCCACCAATAATCTCTGGCTCCTCCCCACCACTGTCCAGCTTTTAAACAGTCCTCTGGAAGATAACATAAAGCCAGAGTCTAAAGGGAGTAAATTCATCTTAGAGACATCGAATTCTGCCTCCCTCTCAAGTAACCTTTCTGAAAATGCTGCTGGCTGAAGGTGAGCACAAACCTAACTTAGGAATGAAGCTGCTAACATGGTTTGAGAGTCAATGACTGTATTCGTCCATTCTCATGCTGTTAATAAAGACATACCTAAGACTGGGTAATTTATAAAAGAAAGAGGTTTAATTGACTCACAGTTCCACATGGATGGGGAGGTCTCACAATCATGGTGGAAGGTGAATGAGGAACAAAGTCGTGTCTTACATGGTGGCAGGCAAAAGAGCTTCTGCAGGGGAACTCCCATTTATAAAACCATCAGAGACTTACTATCACGAGAACAGTGTGGGGAAACCACCCCCATGATTCAATTATCTCCACCTGGTCCTGCCCTTGACATGTGGGGATTATTACAATTCAAAGTGAGATGTGGGTGGGGACACAAAGCCAAACCATATTAATGACCAACTGCTGTAAGCACTTGAATGAGACTCTTAATAGGCTAGCCTCAGAGAGCCTCAAAATTACTCACAGGGGTTCTTAAAACTCATACTGATGGGCCTCACCCTTAGGGTTTCTGATTCAGTAGCATTACGGTGAAGCCCAAGTTTTCATTTCTAGATGATGCTGATACATTTTAGATGACGCTGATGCAAAGACATGCTTTGAGAACTACCAGACCAGGCCAATCAACTTTGATTTCAAAGCATGTGTTCAAGTAGTAAGATTCACAGTAGAATTTTAGAGCAGAGATTAGCCTTACAGAAAAATCTGTTTCTCATTGTCCAAGTGAGCAAATATGACACTAAGCCAGTCAACATTAAGCAGGAGGCTTACAGCAGAGTAGAAAGAGTAAAGGATGTCTCATCAGGACATCTGGATTCTAAGCCTGGTGGCTCCTTAGCCTATGGGCTATGGTAAGTCATTTAATCTCTGATCCTCAGCCCCTCATCTGTAATCGAGAGAAAATACTTCCTTGCCTAATTCACATTGTCGTAGAGATTATTAAATAAGATTTGATAAAATGATAAATTATGTCTTCACATCTAGAGGTGAATTAATGTAAGAATGCCTATTACTCAGCAACTAGCCTGAAGCTGCAGATGTAAGTGGCCGAGCCCCAGTGAAGGGTTGCCCTTCTAGCTAACTCAGTTAATCATTTGGGATGTACACACTGAAAAAATACACCATTCTAAGAAGAATTGGAACACCATTCTTCTTAGAGTCCCACAGTTTATGGCCTGCTTGCAGAACTAAGACAAAAGAGCAAAGTGGACACAGGTCTTTAATTGCCATTGGCGTCTTAGAAAATGTGAACACCAAATGCCATGCCTAGCAAAATGGAATGCCTACACACGTAAAGCACCAAGTTAAAAACCTGATTTCTCTAAATAGTGTTCATTTACTATGGTGGTGGAGGAAAGCAATCTCACTAAGCTGGAAATACCCAAGACCCACAAATCCTCACGTTTTTCCTGTAAACCATAACCTTGGCAAGTGTGAGTCCTTTAAGAAATTTTATTCACATATAGTTATTTAAAATTTTAAACTAAATTTTATCCATGTATTTATAGTGTATCTTATTTCTTAAACAAAAAAGAAAGTCTTTGACTCCAGACAGTAATTGAAATAATTTAAAAGACACTTTTCAAGAGAGTTATTTTTCCATGCCTGAAATATGGAAAGGGCTATAACATTTTTTTTCTCATTTAGCAATTATATCATCAAATTATTTCCAAATAAACCTTTTTGGGGACTCAAATATAAAACAAAACTTTCAATTCCTCATGTAAAACTGAAAATGAACAAATATTTTGAGCCGTATGTTTCATTTCGAATATATTTTCTTCTTAGGTATGTTATTACTCATGCTATTATTTTAAATAGTGTGTGTGTCTGTGTGTGTGTGTATGTGGTGTGTGCACACTTCTCACTTTTTCTAAGAGTAGCTCTTGTGATAATTGCAAATAATTCTTAATGAAGGTATTTTGACCAGTGCTTTTACCCAATGTTTACCAGTCCCACAAACAGCTGTGGAACTGAATAAGAAACCAATACTATTTATTTTCAAAGTCTCTGCTCAAACCAGGGCACGAATTTTGGATAGTGATGGATTAACATATTTTTTTCTTACCATTATTTATGTATTTACATAAAAAGCTGTGCATACTTAATAATTGTAGTTTGATGAGTTTAAAGATAAGTGATAATAAAGCCATCCTCACACTCTATATCATGGACCTACCTATTACCTTCAAATGTTTCCCCTAGCTGTCTTATTTATTATTATTATTTTGTGAAAGGAACACTTAACTCAAGATCTAACTTCTTAAAACATGTTTAAGTATATGATCCAGTGTTACATAGATGTCATGTAACTTAATTTTTTAAACAATTTAAAATAAATGACAGATTTTCACATTACTCATCACCTGCGTATAAATTACTAGTACAGAATATCCAAACAGGTGCACTATAGCAACATATTTGTTAGGAAAACACAAACCAATCTCTTCTTGGTAAAGAAGTACAATATTTACCAGCTGTCTGAAGAAGTCCTGAACAGTCCACAAAATCCCTGAAATAAAGGATCCATGGGCTTTGTCTTTTCTCCGTATACCATTTCCTCCATTTCTCCCACTCTGTTGTTCTTCCCATTAGCAGTTAAGATTGCACATTTGTTTACCCAAGGAGTTTGTTTGGGGTAGGGCTGGCTGGGGAAAAGAACTGCCTAGGGAATCCAGCTAAGAGACCTAGAAGAGGAAACTTAATGATCCTAGAAGGGAAAAAAGGAGGTGGCAGTGAGGAAAATAGGCTCTGTGGTGGTGGAGTAGCAAGAACATCAAATAACATTTTGGAAGGTTTGATTTTTCTGCTGCAGTTGAGTAAGGAGAGAATGAGAAAGGGGTAAACAGGTACATTTCAGAAGTGTTCAGGAAACTCCACACTCTGTTTCTATTGAAGTGACCCATCATTAGTAGCAGTACTTTTCTTTTAATATTCCCTTAAACATTGTTGGCATAGTGAAGCAGAAAAGAAGTATTGAATATCTTATTTTTGATGCAACAGTGACAACAAAGGCTAAGACTAAGGGAAACACTGCAAATGAACCTGCAAACAGCCACACTGTACACTACTCTAACAGGCACCATTCTACTTCCAATCCCTTTTGTTCTCAGAGCACTCTTCTCATACACATGAATAAAGAAGGTGAGGGCAGCCCAACAAAATGGCCTCACATTTTTATATGCAAAAGCAGATTGGAAGATGTTTTATCAAGTAGAGATCAACAGTTATCATCCTACATTTCTCTGAGTTTTCCCTTTGATTTCATGGAACACATTAAGAATGATTCTGAAATTTCAAAGAGATGTCAACTTAAGGGAGAAATGGGAAGGAAAATACAAAGTTCTGTTCTTGAGATTCTTGTTGAATTATTAGGGAGTCATTACATCAAAGACATTGTAAATTAGCAGAAGGGCTGTTTACTCTCAATTTAAGATAGTTAATCCTGAAAATATCTGGATACATGGATCATGTTATTGAACTAAAGTATAGCAACTATTTTAAAAAACAATTAGTTTTAATGTAAAAACCAATTATGTAAGAAAGAAAACCAAATTGTCTCCTCATTGTTCAGATCATACTATACAAGCTGTAAGTCATCTTCTCAAACACAGCTCCTATATGTAATTCTCCTGCTTAAATATCTTCAATGGAATCTATTTGACAATTTATTTTATTTTCCCTTTTAAAGTCCTTCTTGCTATACCCTCAACCACTTTTGCATAGCTTCACAATATATCCTATGTCCCAATCATGTAAATACTCGCCTTTCTATGAAGCCTGCATTTTTGTGCCTCAATATTCCTTTATGCTATTTTCCTTCCTCGGCAAGTCCATCTTGAATGAAGTTCACTTATCTACATTCCTTCAAGGGCTAGCTCAAATGCCCTTTTAGTTAAGAAATATGGCTTAAACTCACCCACTTGGTTTTCATCTTTCTCTCCTTCGTATCTCCATTATGCTTCCAATTTTTAACAGTACATTTTGGTTTGTATCAGAATTTCTTTTACATATCTATCTTCCCCTAGTATACATCTATAAACCTTAGATGGAAGAGACCATTTTTTTCTTTCTAGAATTTTATCACACCCACTCTTCCCAATAACACCTGTCATGATACCCACATGCAGTAGACATTCAATAATATCTATTGAATTTTTAGTCTTAACATGAAATACCTTCTAAAAATTATTTTCTAAAAATTAAAAATGACTCAGGCTGCCAGAAACAATTGTCTATGTTAGGAATTCACAGATTTACAGAAGTTTGGATTTTCTTAGAAAGTAATATGTATTTTGATTGATTTAACTTTTACCAAGGTTACTTAGCTGGTAAAGTCCAGTGACGTCAGTAGACAAGTAAAAGAAGTAGAAGAATTTCTTAATATATATTCGCCTTTGGGATTGTTTGAAAATTGAAGAGAGGAATATGGAGGTGCAATAACATTTTGCATTAAGAAAGATGCTTTGAAGAAAACAGGACTGGGGAAAGGGAATCACATTGGGAAAAAAAATGATGAAATTACATATAGAAAAAAATTTAGATGCTTTTCATATCCTAATAATTTAGCTAAATTTAACCTCTGAATCATCTGAAGTTTGTCCTTAAGAAAAAGCAAATCATAGCACAACATATACAAGGTGACTGCAAATGCAAATACCTTTGGTAATAACTAGTGGATTAAAAAAAAAAAACGATGGTACTTTGGAATTCTAAGCATTTTCACAATTCATTGGAACCAATTCAAAAATGCTATTAGAAGTTATTGTTTTGGCCGGACTACAGGTACCATGGAATGCTGAACTTTTGGCATGTCATACTCTTTTATTAAAGGACTTTTGGTCTGCATGTAGAAACAGTGCCTTTTAACTATTTCAATGGGTCACTTAGGATGGTTCAAATCATCTAGACTTTCATTAAATATTCTTGCTCAGATTCATTTAATAAGTAGATCAAGTAGATCATGTTGTCATACTCTAATCCACTGAGGTACAGTGTTAATTTAGGACAACTTATATTTTAAATTAAGAGTCACTGACCTGATTTTATAAGAATAAGAAGTTCTCATGCAAATTATACCAAATTCAAAGGGATGGATTTGGTGGCAGTGGATTTATAACCAGATTTTTCTTCTGGCTGAAAAGTAGGGAGAAGCTTATGTTGCTGGAATTCTTACTCTTTCTTCAAATATCTCCTGTTCCTTTTTCAATCTTTTCCTATTGTTTTTTCCATTGGCTCCCACTCACTGACTGTTCCCAAGTCACATATGGACATATTTCACTCCCTCAATATTCAATCACATCTGCTAGTGCAATTTTAAAACATATTAACACCCTAATGCTGAATCTCTTATTTTTTTTCCCAATGATTGGATTCTCTAGTATCTTAAATTCACAAGTCAAAGCTTTTGACTGTTGTGTTTGGTCCATGAAGAGTCATCTTCCAATCCTTGCACAATATTCAGACCATGCTCCTATACTAATGGGTGATACAAGAGATATTTTGAAATTCCCTGTAAATTTGTTTGAAAAATACTTTTTATATTAGGATGTAATGCCTGCTTTTCTTCACCACTCTCCAACAGGGTCCTGAATTACACCAATCTCATCTTCCTGAACCCAGCTTTCAGGACCATTGTATTTTCATGAAAATTTGTCATCAATTTTGTTTTTTACACAGATTAACCTTGAAAAATTTTAAGGTCATATTGCCAAGAATAAAAGCAATATGAGTGATGGACTGATTAGAAAGGCATATCCCCACCTTCGGGCTTAAAGTTGGATTTAGTTCCGGCAAACCTGTCTTATGGTCCAAGACAAAAAGGTAGCATATACAAGATTCCTCACAAACTCACAAGATTTATGACCATAAACTTCTTGATTATCATGTTACAAAACCTGCTGTGAGTTCTTCCGTTGAATCACTTCAACTTTCGGAAAAATGAATTCATAAACAGAGTTAACATCTTCTGTCTTTTATTTTTAACTTAGGAAGAGAGAGAGAGATTGGCTTCTTCTTCCTGGATTCCTGTTTATGCAGCTGCACCATCATGTTCCCAGTTACTGGGGCTCAGCATTCCCGACTCTTCATCCTCCACATCCAGGATCCAGAGTCTTCCCAGGTTATTCCTTCCCTTGGACATAGGTGCTTACCACTTACCCCTAGCTTATGGCAAACAGCATCTCTGTACCAAGCGTAGTCTGCCTCATACTTGGATAGCACCCGGTTAAACTTCCTAGAGCATACTTTTTTAAATTAATAACTTATGTTCCTTAAATGCCTACAGGATTAATTTCAACTGTTCCTGGCTGAAACTCAGTGTTTTCTTTCTTCCCTTATGACCTAACATTTCATCAATCTTGAACTGACTTGGGGCTCTTTGAACATTTCTTTTAATACAAGGATTGATAAGGGCAGTTTCTCCTCCTCCTCTGCCTCCACCTGGCCATCACAGCAATTCCAACTCCCATTTTTTCTCCTGTTTCCTCTACAGAATGTCATTTAATTATATATCATTTAGTTTGAGTACATGGAGGGGCCTGTTTCATACTACAGAGATAGATATACATGTGTATGTATATGTGTGTATATATGTGCGTGTGTATCTCTGTGTGTAAAAGTGTACCTGTGTGTATGTATGTGTGTGTGCATCTACACTAACACACACACACATATGCAGTGAGAGAGAGGAAGATTGACTCTTATAAGTAAGTTTCTAAGGAAATTAGTCAGGGCCTTTGCTATTCAAAGTTAGGTCCAGAGACCAGCAGTATCAGTAAGATCTTCGAACTTGTTAGAAATAGAGACTCTCAGACCTGCTAAATCAGAATCTGCCTTTTAACAAGATGCTCATGTGATTTACATGCACATTAAAGTTTGAAAAGCACTGCTCCAGAGGTATGCGTCCAAAAGCACACATACAATATGCATACCTCACAAGCACTGGATATGATGTGTACTACAGATATGTAGGGCATTGTGTAATTTTTTTTTTCATATTCCCTTTCCTTCAAAGGCATAGGCAGTGGTGGCTTAAAGGTAGTTAATACAGGTCAGCAAAAAACAATTGTTAATATTTCAGAAAGTTTATGAGACAGTTGTTAAACGGTCATTTTTTAAACAGTCAATTATAGAAATTCACAATTAAATAAATTATATTAAAAACAAAGGTAACATACTCAAATTCACCATTTTATAATTACTATATTCATTTTACTATTATCTATGTCTTAAAGTTACTTAGGTCTATTATATCTGTATGGCATATTGCTATATAATGATGTATGTATCTCTTCAATTCTGTGTTTGGAGACCACTGGTGTGTGCTTGAAATTCATCACAACAGTAGTATTTACACAATGGAAATCCATAAATACTGTAAGTAAGGGTTTGATTTATTGTTTTGATTGTCTGGATTTAGGAAAGTGATAGAGAAAATGATAATGCAGTTTAAATTTAAAAGTGTGTCATAAAATATATATTTGCACACATTTTTCTTTTTGAAAAGCCTGTTAAAGATTTACCAGCACATTGCTGGGTAAAGGCACTAGAAATAGAATGTTCCTACAATGAACAAAAACCTGGCATATTTTCAAGGTAAAATTTTTTTAGATGTCCATTAAAACTAATCAGCCTCATAGATTTTTGTCGATTCATTTAGACTCGCCTCATAGTTTTCTCTGAATCGATGTTGAGCTCTGCAGCACCACCAGTTATAAATTATTCCATTAAATAGGTTCTGACCCCACTTATTTGTTGGAAAATCACCTAATCTCTCCAGTTCTGGAAGCTCTGCAGTCTTCTGTTACTTTCATTGTAAAATGAAGAGTTCCATATTCCACAAGGTGTCATGCTCTCCAGAACCACTATTGCCAGAGAATATTCTAAATAAACAGCTTTTATGAGACACCGGAACAAGTTTATTTGTCAGTTTCTCATTGGGAAATCAGTTCAGTATTATGAAAATACATCCCACAAAACTAGACTAGGAGATTCGAATTATAAACAAAATATTGATTTAGTCTCTGGCTCTCTCTACCCAATTGCAAAACATCTGATTTCTAAAAAGATTTATTTTCAGATATGTAACTTATTCAAATAATAAGCCTCACAACTGAATGCCTAACTAAATACTTTTTCAATCTAGATTTTGGGGAATAACACAAACACAGGAAAATGTCAAAATACCATTCTTGCCTTTCAGACTCAAATAGAATTGTTTTCTCCATACCTTATTTAAAATTTATACTCATAATATATACATCAAATCAAACTTAATTTCTCTTACTTTCCTTAGTTTATGGCTTTAATATCAGCATTATCAGTAACTAACATTACACAGAGAACTTTAACTCCTCCTACCGGGAAGGGTAGAACAAAGAGAAAATGATGTCTTTTGAAGAAGGAGAATGAACTACATCAGTGCATTGTATTGTAGTGGTTTGGTTTGGTTGGTATGGTTTAGCAAAAGTGTAGAACTTGGCCGGGAAAAAATAAATAAATAAATAAATAAATAAATAAATAAATAAATAAAACCTTGAAAAACTGTCAGTTTGGATAAGTTGACACTCTTCAGATGATATATTCCAAAATGGAAATGGTAAATACATTTGTTTGCTTCACTTACGACTTTATTTTCTTATGCTTTTGCTATAGTTTTCTGTACTTTCAAAAGTTTCTATCACAAGCATGTATACATTTAATATTTTCAAAATTAGAACAAAGATTTCTTCTAGACAACAGAAATACTGATCTTCCTAGACCTGGAGAGTCGTGCAAAGAAATACTGATGCTTTTACAGCTGTATAAAGTCTCACACTTGCACATATATTCCGAAAATAACAATCTTCTGTAATAGATGATGTTTTGAAAAACAAAGGAGTAACACTGTATTTATCGATTGCTAGCAAGAAAAGGGATATCCTATCCAATTTCTTTCTAGATAATTCATACTGAAACAGTTTTGAACCAAAATTTAAATTTAAAAAATTTACTCTTTGGACATAAATGTTTCTGAGGATGACAAACTTCCTATGACTTTTACACAGCCCTCCCTGAGCATATCTTGAAAACTGGTCCCTTTTTTGACTACTCAGGGTCATAATTAAGAGCATAAATATTGTACCCTGATTGAAAATAGACCCATGTATTTAGGGACTGTTTAATTTTGAAGGGCTCTTACCTCTGCACCAAATGCTCTCAGGCTGCAATGCACTTAAGCTATGCCTCACAGTCAGCCAAGCACACTCACATTCTTCAGGGGTCAGTGGGGCTATGGGAGCAGATTCCTCTTGTGCTGTCTTTTCCTTGTCCACCCCTTTAAATGCCTACTTCTTACTTGCTGCTGACTGAACATGCATAGGCAAACATGATAATTAGCTCCAAATAAAAGTAAAAAGCAACAAAATGAGAGCCTGAACAATTGAGTAGACATGTGTGACGTCAAAGATGATGCATTTTAAATGGTTTTTTCTTCTTGAGAAGCAGGATGAGTCGTGGGAGAAGCAGGACGTGTCGTGGGGGCCAGGTTCTTTGGACAGGCTGGGTGGGTCCAGATCCCAGCTCTACCTCTTGCTAGACATGTGGCTTTAAGCAAGTCACTTAAAATCTTAATGCTTAATCCATTGATAAAATGGGTATAATATTCATATCTCCCTCAAAGGATGGTAGGGAGATTAAATGAGGTGATACATACCCAGTGCAGGGAATACAATAAGTACTCATCAAAGAGTCGTATTATCATTATTTTTACCTCTTGGTTAAATTTCGTATGTTAAAATTAGTAGCTTTGTGATGTCTGATAGGTTTGCTGCATACTAATGGGTTCCTTGAAGCATTTTAGCTGTCACAGAGAGATAGTTGAATGTGGCTTTGAAGGCAAACAGAGCTAGTATCAGTCCTGGTTTTGCCATTTGCTGTGCACGTTTGGAAGCAGCTTACTCTCTCTCAACTTGTTTTCTCCTGTGTAAATGAGGCAACACATGTTTCACAGGGAATGCATGGAGATTACATAAGATAATGCCGACATAAAGCACTTTATCTAAGACCAGCGACTTCATAAAATGCACAACAAATGTTTGCTGAAATCAACTACAGCCATGCAGGTGTTTGGATAGGGTTGCTGCCCAGATATTTCTGTTAAGGTATTACTATATGTCTAATTTAGTGATCCACCCCAAATTACAGTAAGACAAATCATTTAAAATTGTGTTTAAATATACCTGTGTCTCAATATTTGCTTGCACGCAGAGAATAAAAACTCTTTGAGAGAAAATATTATCTTTTAAACATCAGATTTTTAAAATACTCATGAGTATAGTCATATTCAAGGATCAAAGTCACAAAGAAGCAGGTTTTCTAGGCAGTAAAATAATTAAAATTCATCCAAACCATTCTGCATCACCACATTCACTCACGTGTATAGATACAGACACACACGAGGACATGAATAGCTGTTCAGGACTGGATTTTAAATTGACAGTTGCTTCATTTGAGGACAACCATGTTTATAGTACATGCAGTAATACAGACATGGGATCTGGCAGACATTTGTTGCAAAGCGGCTAGCATCTGTTTCATTTCCACAAACAATGGAGGTTTGTCTAAATCCCTCTACATTGATTTGAAGGTCGATCTTCAATTTTACTTTAACATATTTTGTGAGGAAGGTCAAAGATAAGGAAGCATATTAATAAGATTTAGCTTTTTTTTTTTTTTTTTTTTTTTTTTTTTTGAGACGGAGTCTACCTCTGTCGCCCAGGCTGGAGTGCAGTGGCGTGATCTCGGCTCACTGCAAGCTCCGCCTCCCGAGTTCACGCCATTCTCCTGCTTCGCCTCCTGAGTAGCTGGGGCTACAGGCGCCCACCACCACGCCTGGCTAATTGTTTGTTTTTGTTTTTTGTTTGTTTGTTTGTTTCTTTTTTTGTTTTTGTTTTGTTTTTAGTAGAGACAGGGTTTCACAGTGTTAGCCAGGATGGTCTTGATCTCCTGACCTCGTGATCCGCCCGCCTTGGCCTCCCAAAGTGCTGAGATTACAGGCATGAGCCACCACGCCCGGCCTAAGATTTAGCATCTTTTTTACATTGCCATCTAAAAAGAAATCAAGCAGTCCCCTGCCTCAGTCTCCCAGCTGGGAAGGAGGCTGAGGTAGGAGGACTGCTTGAGCTCAGGAGTTTGAGACCAGCTAGGCAACATAGAGAGACCCCATCTCTCTCTCTCTCTCTCTATATATATATATATACACACACACACACACACACACACACACACACACACACATAAATTTCATGTAAGATTCTGTATATGTAAAATCTTACATTAAAAAAATAGTTCTTACAAGCCAGTGCAATCATATGTTCTAGGTTTTTGCTTTGCTTTTTTTATCCAAAGTCCCAAGTAAATAGTTGGCTAGTCACACTTTGCAATACAGTAAGACAGCACGTATAATTTCCTGTATTCTGTGGAAAATGGGGATTTCTCAGCAGGCATTCCCCCCATGATTTTTTTATTCCAATTGCTTTTTACCCACCAGAAATGTTGAGTATCCTTTTCCTCAAGTGTGGCACAAATTTTAGCAAGACTTAACAAACTCAAAAGAACTTGTACCATATATGCCAGACTGCCATGTATGCCCATATACCATATATGCCCTACATTTGGGGATTTCAAATTGTGCTCATGAATAGGTCAAAGTGAAACCTCACGGTATTTTGCTTTTATTTCTACTAACTGGGGAAATGGGTGTGAGTGCATATGTATACAATAAAATAATGAAGAGAAGTGAAGAAAATAAAGAAGGGCAAGATTTTTCTATAGTAATATTTCAAGGGAAGAGGTTTATCAAGTCTTTCACTTTAGGCACAAAAAAATCAGGTCACAAATAACATTAGGAAAACAAACCAATTTTTTAACTGTGTGGTGGGTTCTAAGTGGAAAATGCACAATGCAATTACTTACATTTATATATTGCTTAATAGAGAAGACAGATGAAATATACTTCATGGTGAAATATTCAGAATAGGCCTGTTACCTATTAGTTGTTAGGCCTGTTAGCCATTAGCTAGTACTCTTTGATTATTCTACTTTAACTTCTGGGCTACATGTGCAGAACATGCAGTTGTGTTACATAGGTATACACGTGCCATGGTGGTTTGCTGCATCCATCAACCCGTCACCTACATTAGGTATTTCTCCTAATGCTATCCCTCCCCTAGCCCCCAACCCCCCTACAGGTCACAGTGTGTGATGTTCTCCTCCCTGTGTCCATGTGTTCTCACTGTTCAACTCCCACTTATGAGTGAGAACATGCAGTGTTTTGTTTTCTGTTCTTGTGTTAGTTTGCTGAGAATGATGGTTTCCAGTTTCATCCATGTCCCTGCAAAAGACTCATCCTTTTTTATGGCTGCATAGTATTCCATGGTGTACCTGTGCCACATTTTCTTTATCTAGTCTATCACTGATGGACACTTGGGTTGATTCCAAATCTTTGCTATTGTGAATAGTGCCACAATAAACATAGTGTACATGTGTCTTTATAGTAGAATGATTTATAATCCTTTGGGTATATACCCAGTAATGGGATTGCTGGGTCAAATGGTATTTCTGGTTCTAGATCCTTGAGGAATCACCACATTGTCTTCCACAATGAACTAGTTTACACTCCCACCAACAGTGAAAAAGCATTCCTATTTCTCCACATCCTCTCCAGCATCTGTTGTTTCCTGACATTTTAATGATCACCATTCTAACTGGCATGAGATGGTATCTCACTGTGGTTTTGATTTGCATTTCTTTAATGACCAGTGATGACAAGCATTTTTTCATATGTTTGTTGGCTGCATAAATGTCTTATTTTGAGAAGTGTCTGTCCATATCCTTTGCCCACTTTTTGATGGTTTTTTTTTCTTGTAAATTTGTTTAAGTTTTTTGTAGATTCTGGATATTAGCCCTTTATCAGATGGATAGATTGCAAAAATTTTCTCCCATTCTGTAGGCTGCCTGTTCACTCTGATGACAGTTTCTTTTGCTGTGCAGAAGCTCTTTAGTTTTATTACATCCCATTTGTCAATTTTGGCTTCTGTTGCCACTTATTAGGTAGTATTTTTTCCTTATTTTTTCCAATTGGAATGAGAGTCTTGAGGTATTACCTGGCCAGTTGGCAGAGAAATTCTTAATGGAGGCTAGAATTCAGTAATTCAAATATATAGTCCAAACTATTACCTTTACAGGTTACACAGAATCATTATCACAATTAGAAAGAAACTCCTCTTTTTGTCTTTTTTGTCCTCTGCATGTCCTCAGTGACTTATTCCTCCTCTGTCTCCTTAGACAGACTCTTGTCCAATAGTTTATTAGAATGGCTGGATTATTTAAATCAATGGTTTTGTGTATTGCTGTTAGGTTAATTTTCTAAAGTGCTCCTTTGATCATACCTCTTCTTCTCAATGATTTCTTCATTTATCATTGAATCACACTCTTAATCTGAATGTCAATTCTGTCTAGAATACATTGCCCACTTCAGTTGAAACACTGGTTTGAATGATTGTATTTCTTTCCCCAATTGTTTGTGTCCTGTTTCTTGTCTATCCTTCCTTTCTCACTGGCCTGTCTTGGCTTCCTGTGTTAGTTTCCTAGGGCTGTCATTAAAAGAACCACATGCTTGGTGGCTTAAAATAACAGAGATGTATTCTTTTGAAGTTCTGGAGGCTAGAAGTCCAATTCTTGGCATTCCTGGGCTTATCAACACATCATTCCAATCTCTGCCTACGTCTACACATGGCTGTTTTTCCTCTTCGTGTCTGTCTCCTTTTCTTTTATTATAAGGAAGCCAGTCATATCAGAGTAGGCCCACCTAATCCAGCATGATCTCATCTTAACTTGACTACATCTACAAAGACTTTATTTCCAAATAAGGTTACATTTATAGGAACCGAGAAACTGGGCCTTCAACATCTTAATGCAGGACACAATTCAATCCAAACATTTCCCTAAAAGTGATTATGTTATTCATCTCTCAGTGCTCAATATATGTGCAAACTCTATCAAGAGGGTTCGTGTTTTTCCAGTTCATCCTTTTTTGAACTTTCATAGGCTTGAATGACTCCCTGGAGCACTCACTGTGTCTGTTTTTTTATCCCTCTATCCCAGGACGCCTGGAGTAGTGGCCAGCATGCAGTAGGAACTCAATAAGTATTTGTTGAATGAATGATTGCATTCAACAAGTGAATGAATGTATACCATATACTTTGGTTATTTTTGCAAATGTGGTGGCATAGTGTTATTTTCTGTCTTTAACTTCTTCTCTAAGGAAATGTGAAAGACATTATTTTAACCCTATTTTGTATCCCAGAGCCAGGGTCTAGCATGGAATTCTCACTTGGATAGTAATCTGATCAATGCTTTGCTAATTGATTGGTCTAGAAAAATGTGATTCAAAGGCAGTGAGACTTTGATAGTCTATTCTGAGATATTTTTTAAAAATGGAAGTCTATTTCAGGTGGGAAAAAGGGCAAGGCCAAGTAGATTGGGTGATTAATGTTTTGTTTATACTGCTACAGCAGGTAACTAATCAGACATCAACAAGGCAGAAGAGGCACCGACCGCAGCACAGCCTCCCCTACCCCCAGTCAGGAATGTCAGGTGACCATCAGTTGATGGTCAGGCAATTTTTAACTGTCTCTCTAAAATAATAATGGGTTGTAGCTGGTGCCAGGGAAAAGTCAGTCTCCCAGTAGATAGGAAAAACCTGAAACTGGTGATCAGTGGCTTCTGGATAAGATCTCAGGGCTCACACATGTGCACTAAGAGGCAAAATGGTGGCGTTTAATTGGTATCTGACCTCTAAGGACATTCGGCTGGTAAGGGAATAATGCCTCAAGTGAGTATGCGTACAACTCCAGTAAACACACTGCGCATGTTCTCCTCCCAAGCACTGACAGGCCACTGAGCAGGCTGACAGCCCCCAACCAAGGAAATAATAAGGGGAGAAGGAATATAAGATCCGGAAGTATGCCAACGTTTAAAACCCCAAGTCAAAAGGTCAAACCACACGTTTGTCTTTCAAGTCACTCACTTGGCCCTCTTCCAAGTGTACTTTCCTTCCTTTTGTTCCTGCTCTAAAGCATGTTAATAAACTTTTACTCTTGCTCTAAAACTTGCCTCAGTCTCTCCTTCTGCCTTATGGCCCACTCAGTTGAATTATTTCTGCTGAGGCGGCAAGAATTGAGGTTGCCGCAGGCCTGTATGGATTTGCAGCCAGTAACAATACCAAATACAAATTCTCTCAATATTATAAAAGATTCCAGATATCTGGCTGATCATAATTGTTTACATACTGTTTGAGTGAGGGGGAAGGGACAAGATGGAGGAAAATCTGTGATGAAGAACCTGGAAACAACAGGGACTGCTCCATCTTGTTCACCTTCCTCCATCTTGTCCCTTCCCCCTCACCCAAACACATACCATCTTGACTCACCTTTCATACCTCAAGTTTTGACTTTTTGGATGCAAGTGGCTCTTGACTTTTTGGAAACAAGTGGTTCTCTCCTTTTGCATGTTTTATTAGAAATATATAGTGCTAAACGGCATTTTCAACTGGAAAATCGTAAGAACAACTCCTGCAGTCTCCACTCTTAACTTTGCATAAACCCTAATCAGTTGCACAATGGGGAGCAGAGCAAAGCTCACACCTGGGGTCTTAAATATGACAAAGAATGCTCGAAAGAAAAGAATTAAAATATTTTTCCACTTTTCTATTAATATTTTCACTTAAGTAGTCTCTTTATCCCCCACGTAAGCCCCAAATGCTCATTTTCTAAACCCTGAAGAAAAAAAATCTGGAAAATGTAATAGGCATTCATGACACCCACAGAAAATGAACAAAAGCAAAGAATTCGAACAAAGTCCCTTACATTCCATATATGAATGAGGAAATAGAAAACCGTATTTGTCAAGAGGGCATAAATCTTCAAGTGTTTGAGGAAAAGTGTTTTGGGGCAATGGTATATTCAGAAAATGTTGTGTATGTGTTATTTGCTTAGTTCGGTGTGTTATGATAGCACAAAAAGAGAGGAGGCTTCTCCAGGAGTTGCAAAGTGCTCAAGGCATTCAAGTGGCTGGTTCAGGCTGCCAGGCCTACATTTGTAACGTAAATTAGCAAGCAACATGGTGTCTTCAATTGTAGGTGAGCCTTAATAGGCCTGCTGATTGCTTCTTAAGAGTGTGGATTTTGTGCAGAGGAAATTGCTGAATGTTAGGGAACAGAGCATCTCACCAAAAACCCCACAAAGGGCAGAAGTGATTGATGTTGAAGAAAAGCGTAAATACACTTTAATAAGTGACTGTTGTTGAAGAAAGAGTTCAGAGTTCTGTCCACTGAAATAAGTCATGGGACACCTGACATGTCTTTCAACAATGCACCCAATGACACAGAGAGTGGTTTTAGAATGTATATAGATCTAGGCAACACCCAACAATATAAATGTATTTGTGAGTCTATCCCAGGAGATGTAACTCTAGCAAAAATGTAAGGTCGCAGAGGTTGACAGAATATACAAATGGGCATATCTGCAGGAGGGTCAGGTTCATGCACAAGTATAGATCTGCTTTTAGATAGCAGTCCCAGAATTCAGGTCAAGGGGGCTCCTTTAATCCCAGTGGCAAAGAAAATCATGCCCAAAGGGTAAGTCGATACGTCCTCCACTTCTCATCTATTTGCTTTTGGTTTTATGGAGAACCTAAGGAAATTTGCTATTTTTCTTAGATCAGCTCTTTTAGATACTTAAAATGGTATCTTGTATTGCCTTCTAGTATTAGATTCCTAAGTTTGTACCATACAAAAGGTTGAGATGAAAATACCCATAACTTTTGTCAGTAATTGAATAAAAGTCTCCAACTAGCTCACCCTATGCTGACTGAGTTTGTTACACAAATATTATCCCAATATGAAATAGTTTCAGAGAGCAAGTGGCAAAGAGGAAAACAAACACGCATTACAGATAAAAATGAAACTGCCTGACTCCTGGTACCTGCTCAGTTAATGATCAGCTCTTCCCTTTGCAAAATGAGGGCACATCTGTGCCTATTGCTCATGTTCTTACCCTCCCCACCAAACCAAGTATGGGATGGAAAAATATAGTTTAATCTAGAACAGAAAACTAACATGGATTGCTTTCCCATAGCCTGTACACTTATAAGCATCAGAAATTTCATGTTAACGATTGTTTAGTTTCTCCTTAATGCAAAAGTTCTGGTAACCATGGATCCACAGGCCCCTGTCACAGCAATGGCTGGGAGGTGAGCAAGCTGATGCACTGCCCAGTTACCTGAAGTCACCATCCCTCCCTACTGGCCTAGCACTGGAATTCCTCCATCGCTCATGCTCCCTTCCTGGCCCACAGGTATTTTCTCTGTGATCCAGAGATGTCTACCTACTTCTCTGCACCTTCTCCCACAGGCCTTCTCACTCTGTTTTTCCCCAAGGTTTCATGAAATTAAGTTATGAAGATAATTCATGAAATGGGGTTGCAGGATGACACATTGGATGTTTATCACAAGGTGCCCTTGTGTCCAATATTTGCACCAGGGATAAGAAAGAGGCAACTGAGCAGAGGGAGAGGTTCAGCTGCCATGCAATCTTGATGGCAGACTTGACTGACACCACAGAGAATTCTGGAGCTAATGTGGCTGCCAGAATCATCCTGCATTTAGCTTTTAGACCCCTCCCTCAATCAGTCTCTGTTTGTGGGTCTCCCCGCTGCTGACCACACACCCAGCAGCTAGGAAGACAGCCTTTCCTTAAAGAGCTTTTGGCAGAGCATCTCTGAGTGCACCACATCTTGCAAGCCAGTTTGCTGGGTCCTCCTTCCACAAACCCTCCCATCTGAGATAGCACTTAAAAAGTCACTGACAGGCCTGTTCTTTGTTGCATTCTAGCTGTAATCTCTACAACTGCTCTAAGGATCCCACACTTCTGTGTCTCGAGAGGGTCACCAGGATAGACTCCGCAGCTGCCCCTCCACACAAGCAGAGTTTTCCAGGATTCCCAAAGTGCACACTGCTTACAATCCATAGCCAGATAAACTCTTTACTTATCCTGCTATTGCCTGCCACTCTTCATCACCCCAGTGCTTACTAAGTCTCCTAAAAAAGACCTGCATAGGGATTTTCTGGGAGCATATCAAGGAAAAGATGAGATGTAGAAGAAAAGAACTCCAAATGATTTGACCAAAGTCATTTTGTCCACACAGCACAATTTATCCAAATGACACAATAAAATCTTGATTGACAATAAAATAAGCCCAGCACTTATTTTTGTGTTTGTTTTTCATTTGCTGGTAACTTTAAAAGACATTGTGGGCAGGTTACCCTGCCCTGAAATATTCACTATTACAAACAGAGTTGAATAATACATTTTTCAAAGTAGGATCACTCTGAAAAACAGATCAAATTATTCACAAATAAAATGTTCATCAAAGATACATGAGTGTTACAAATACGAGAAAACACATGATTGATTGACTGATCACCTATTCAATTTGACAGAATTATTTCTGCAAATTTGTTTGCCACTAAATACTCTGCTACAGAATCATTCTAAATGCCACAGCTAAAACTAGGCTTGTCTTTATCCCACACTCCAGCACTGAGAACAGGGCTGCTCAAGGTTTTCATCCTGTTGCAACAGCTAACTTTAAATCCAAGACTGATGCAATACAGACGTAAGCCTGCCTTAGCAATGCCTGTTTGGAATCCATAGTGTTAAAATGTATTATATGCATATATTATACCACTAGAGGGAAGAGGCAGCTGATGGACTTCATTGGGGCACCCCTCTCTAGTTTACCCATCTCCACCTACTCATTTCTTATCTAACCTGGTTCATAATTTAAGTTACATGTCTGGGCTGTATAAGTTATTTGGGTTTGAATCTTCTGCTACAGATCATTAATACATAGACACCAGATGATCACAACCATTTAAAAATATTGACGTGGCTAAGATTATCTGGACTAAACAATCAAAATCAATATTTTGAAATGCTTTTGGGGTAAACAGATGCCACTGGAAGCGAAACAGGTCAGTTTTTTAATGGACCGACTGAAGCCACTAGAGGGGGCTCTAAATGATATTTCCATCTGACTAGAACTCAGTATTACTAAAAATACTTCTATTGTCTGACATTCTGATTGTGCTCTGATTCAGGTCATTCACACTTGCAAAGTCAGGGATTTCGATGTGGTTTATGGGGAATCACATTTCCTGGGAGCTGGCCTGGCAATGTATGATCTAATAAGATCAAGAAGACGAATAGGAGATGTGTTTCTCCTCTGACCTATGCATAACATCATCCGGGTTATAAAGTCATTCACTGGGATGGAAGAATTGGAAACTGGAGCCTTCTAGTCTGGGTGGGTGCATTTGGTCAGGATAATGGGTAAAACTTCTGAAGGCACAAAAGAAAGGTGAAGTCAGGCCTTGATGGAATGATGATGGGAGGAAGAAAGAGACAGGAAGTGAACACACAGAAAGAAAGTGCAAAATGTAAAGAAAGAAAAGAAATGTATTCTACCTTAATTTCAATCATAAATCCAAATTTTCATCATTCTTATGACTTAAACTTTCAGACCTTTTTTCCCAAGTTTAGTAACAATCACTTGCATGTACATTGATTTAGAAATATTTATAGAAATATATTTAGAATAGCAAATCCAATGATCTAAGCTTGAATATTAATTAAATAAACCTATGCAACTATGCAGTGTATATGTACACAATACACATTTATATGTGCAAGTTTATTTAATGAGATATTATTTCTTTATATGACATACACATACAGACAGACTGCAGGGGGAAATCACTTTCTAATTAGGATCAAATCTTTTTTAAATTTACATTTCTAATTAATTAGTGCTGATGTTGAGACACCCACATTCAATTATACTACAATCTGTGACAGAAGATACATGTTTTCACTCAAATAAATAATAAAACCAAAGTACATAAATTATTGTCTTTCCTAAATTAACAGTGACACTAAACTTGAAAAGAAATTAAAAGTCTATAATAATTATTATCACCAATGATTCGGAACCTAGCAGATTTTTCACTAACAGATCCGTTTAACAGAAAGCATGAGGACTGGCTGCTTTTGTCAATGAACATTATCTTATCTCCAATCCATGGAGAATAATGAAATTGTAGGGATATACTTTGTAGATAGAAGGATTTTTGGATTTCCCTCCTGCCGTGAGATGGTCTCCAAAATAAAATATGGTACGAGCTACGAAGCAAAAAGTAGGACAGAGACATCCGAAGACCAATGACGAAAGGTAAAAGTTGCAAGGATTTCTACCTCCATAAACACAGAAAGAGACCAGTTTATCTTTCAAACTCACTCAGTCTTCCACTACAAGAAGTATATTCCAGGAACAGACTTTTCTCTATTGGTCCATTCTTATTTGGCAACATTAGGCAGTTTCTTGTTTTCTGTAAAGTGTTCAAATGCCACTTTACAAGGACAGATTGCACAATGAAAAAAGATGTATGGAGGATTGTGCACATCCTGGGTGCAATTTCAGGCTGGGTGGAAATTTCAGTGCTACACACTTGTGTGAAAAAGCCTTGATATGTTTCCAAGTCCCTGAAAGTTTTTGGCACAGGCTTTTCTGGGCCAGAATCTGAGATAACCCAGTTAGACACCTCCACACACAGAACAAATGGTAAGGTGCATCTGGCATTTATTTAGAGGGAGCCATCATTTAGCTTTAAGCAGAACTATTTGCATGGGGAGGAACAATTCTGGTAGAGTTTATGAATAACCCCCACCATGGCAGTGTACAAATGATCACTGATATTCTCTTGGAAAACAAATCTTTGTTTTTTTTGTTTTTTGTTTGTTTGTTTGTTTTTGTTTTTGAGACGGAGTCTCTCTCTGTCGCCCAGGCTGGAGTGCAGTGGTGTGTGTGATCTCGGCTCACTGCAAGCTCTGCCTCCCGGGTTCACACGATTCTCCTGCCTCAGCCTCCTGAGTAGCTGGGACTACAGGTGCCTGCCACCACACCCAGCTAATTTGGAAAACAAATCTTATCCATGTAATGGATAACCTAACCTCTCTTTCAGTTATCAGAGTAAATTTTGGTCCCTTATTGCTGGGTATAATGAATCCATCCAACAGGAGTAACGTATTCATCCTCTGTTTTCTAAATATCAATTTTAAATTCCAAAGCGATGGAGCATACGCAAACACTTTCTCTCTCTGGCAATCTTAATCCAGAAAGAAAATAAGAATGAGCTAATGTAAGCATATCCAGATAATTCTTCCAAGTGGACCAATCAGAGAGTAACCCCTCCTCTCTTACCTTCAGAGAGACTAGAAATGTGACACTGATTGATCTTCCTCCACGTGAAGAGAAATATCAAGATTAGAGAAGAATTATTGTTACCCACCTCCCAGCATCAAACAATAAACATATCACCAAACGTGACTTTATTTTGTAACTCAGTAAGTTTTCTAATGAAATCTGACAAATAGAAAAATAAGACAAATGGATAAATTACAAGTTCAGTGTTTTATCAAAGTAATCAGTAACAATGCTAATAGAAACTGTCACCTAAAAAACATATGTCAAACTGGTTAATAAGAAATTGCTACCTTATTAATTATATAATATCTGTAAGGGAGATTGGTAGCCTCTTGGAATTTTTCAAGAGCTAATATTATGGGTGATAGATAACGTATGTACAAAAAAGTCATCATTTGATTGGTTAACTAATTGATTGATGAGAATTCATTCCACACCTAAAGAGGAGTGAATAAGAGACAATGTCATCTTGAATCATTTGACCTACCTCAATGGCTAGTACTTTCTAATTATAATAAGCTACCGTGGACTGAGTTTCCAAAGCATCAAAACATCAATAAAGCCCGGGCGCGGTGGCTCACGCCTGTAACCCCAGCACTTTGGGAGGCCAAGGCAGGCGGATCACAGGTCAGGAGATCGAGACCATCCTGGCTAACATGGTGAAACCCGTCTCTACTAAAAACACAAAAAATTAGCCGGGTGTGGTGGTGGGCACCTATAGTCCCAGCTACTTGTGAGGCTGAGGCAGGAGAATGGTGAGAACCCAGGAGTTAGAGTTTGCAGTGAGCCGAGATTGTGCCACTGCACTCCAGCCTGGGTGACAGAGCGAGACTCTGTCTCAAAAAAAAAAAAAAAAAAAAACAGACAGGTGTATATCAATAACATTAGCACAATAAGGATGCAAATTAAAAACAGATATTAAACAAAATTTAAAATCATTACCATCAACATGTTAAACTGTTTAGCTATATTACATAGATTTTTAATCCATATAACACAATATGATACAATAAAGCAGAAAGTAACTATAAATATTTCTCACTCTTTGTTTGCCCTACATATACTGAAAAATTGGTGAATATGCATCTTTTTGTTTCTAGAAAAATAAAGAGAAACTAGAAAGAGACTAAATATGAGGATGTGAAACTGAAAGCAGAGTAGACCAACGAAAAGTTTAAGCAAAACATGATTCATGTTTAAGAAAGAGACCACTGTTCACACTCTATGTCTGTCCATGGAAAAAGAGGAAATGGATTTAAATTTCACCATCAAAAAAGAATTACTTTAAAACTATCACAGCTTCTTGACTAAAGTGGTAAGAAGGAACTAGATGTTTATATTTCCACTAAAAACATATCATGTGAATTTAAATTTTGAGCTGCTAAAGGTGGGACACATTTAGTGGAAGCACTTAACTGAGCACTCTTACCAAATCTTTCACACAGACATGTAAACAATGGAAATGAAGCAGAGATCAGGCTTCTGCTCTTGTGGAACCTGGATTTAACAGAATGTTCTTCTTCAGTATGAATCAGAACTCAGAGTTCTGTTTCCCCAGCACAAAGCAGCATTCTTTTTGTTTGGCAATCAGATAAATCTAAGCCTTTGTTATATTCTATTAAAATAAAAACATTAAGTGACCTTTTTTCTAAATGTAAGGATTAAAGTTATACTAACATTGATTCAATCAAAAAATTGTAATTCAATTTTATCTATAGATTCTGACTTGTATTTTGAAATATTAAAACGAAAGAGAATGCCTTAAAGTACGTAGATTTTCTGTCACCCAGGCTGGCACAATCATGGCTCACTTCAGCCTCAACCTCCCCACTCAAGTAATCCTCCCACCTCAGCCTCTTGAGTAGCTGTGACTACATGTGCATGCCACCTGCAGTATGCAGAGTACAATAACAACATGTAGAACACAAAAGAGATTCATTTAAAAAATCATTAAAGAAAATGTAAAATGCCTGGCTAATTTTACATTTTCTTCAATGACTCCTTAAATGAATCTCTTTTGTACTATGCATATTGTCTTTTTTTCTTAAGTATCGGTGGAAATTAGTTAAACTGTAACAATCAGGTAACTAAAGAATAAGGAGATAGAAATACAGCCCCACAAATTAGTTGCCAGAAAAACATCTTAGAAATGATTCTACATTATTTCTGCATGACCAAATGCTTTTTCTCTAAAAAACATCATATATGAGCACTGTTGCCCCTGTAGACTCACTTGGGTATTAAGACAGTGGCTTTCCTCTTATGATGTTTAATACAGAAAAGCAAATGTTTCATTAAGCATCTTTTTCCTACCTGCCTGCCATATGACCTTTGGTCTTGATTAACATAGTAATGAATTACATTTATCTCTCTGCGCTCACAAATACACTCTTGGGGCCAATAAAATGGCATATGGCATAATTGAGTCATCTGTTCAGTCATAATTATTATTAGGTAAACACTTTCAGCCTAGTGGAAGTTGACAAGAGTCCACTGTGTTCCCTGGAATCAGAGGTTAAGATATTACCCTGTTCCTTGTTTCAGGTTTAATCACATTCAGGTTTTCCTATTTTCCTGACAGTATGTACAGTAGCAGTGTCTGCTGTCTAGTGTCAGACTTTTTGTTCCTTTATTTGGTTCGTGAAAATAACCACAATAAGATATAAAGTGGGATTAGTTCAAAGTGTTTTTTTAATCAATAAAGGAATGTGTCAATTGAAGGGCTGATGAAATCTGTTTTACTCATAAATATTAGCATACCTTCTAGAAATAAACCTGAGAGCCTCATTAAAAGAATATTAAGGATCACATTAAATATATGTAATAAAATTCTATTCTGCACTAGTTTCAGAACTGAGTGGAGACCAACACCAGGCATATAACAGTGATATTATAGGAAAAACACAGGATATACATTGCATTCACTCTGCATAGTGTAGGACCAGTGCCTGGCACATGATATGGGCTCAGTAAATACACAATGAATCAATAATGGAAAGTGACAGAGCAGGAGCACTGTCATCTTGGACAAATACCGCCATTTTAAGTTCCAGCTCCCTTTCCTTCATGCATTTCAAGGAAATCACTTTTCTTCTAACAACAAGCAGCCAGAAAGAGCAGACAGTAAAACACAGATAAGATAGCTTGGGCACAGAAGACGCAGGGAATGTCTTTTGGGTAATCTCTAAACTTCACACTTATACAATGGGCCCAATAAAACAGTGGGCCCTAATAAGCACATTCCTTTCTCTTTAGGTGCACTCAGATAGGGAAGCTAGCTGGAGGTATGCCTGCAGCTGCAGGAAGATATATGGGAACAGACACAAAAACTCTCCCTCCCAGATAAGCAAGACAAAGAGACACAAACTAAAAGTTGGCCTATGCGGTCTAGGAATGGGGTGAAAGCTGATGAAAACTCTTCTGTATACAGATAGCACACCTGGTTGTAACTGAACCATCCAGCCCTAGAAGGGTAAGGCATCCCCTCCTCACCAGCCTCTGAACCCTTTAATACCATTAGTCTATAAGAGAGAAGCTCCTGACCTAATTAGGCCAGAAGCCCCTCTCAGGTTTATTCTCCAAAATAAACCTGTCTTTGACTGTTACGTTGCTTTTTGTGTTTATTTCTTCCTTCTTCAACTCTTACAGAAGGGAGTGAAGAAAGCAGGGCCAAGGTGGAGACAGAGATTCAAGCCAAATTAATGTTCTCAGTCTCAGAGGAGAAGATGCCAGGACACAAGTCAGCAGGGCAAGTATCAGATCTTGAACTGTGAATCCAAGACAATATGAGGAACTAACAGTGTCAAATGTTTCATCAGGAGATGTAGTCTCATGCAGAAAGTCTGGGCAAGGGTGACTCAAATTCACTGGGCCATGTCTGGTTGTCTCAGAGCTTTTTAAAAAGAGAGGCTAAGCCCATGGCTAATTAAGCAGTGGACTCATATGCCAATGTAATGTGTGACAAACGTCTTTCATCTGAGAACTCCAGCAATAAAGTAATTAAAGTGGTTGATTTTTGTATGCTTAGATACTAGGAGACCAACCTGCCTGGGGAATGAATATGCTGATTCTCTTGTGGACCAGTGCCTCTAGAAATCCCAGAACTATTTACATGATACCTGATTAAGAGAATGGACGCATCACAGACTCTTTAAAATTTATTTTCTAATGGCAGGTCTATACATCACTTAATCAACACTGACATTTTAAGAGCTTGTCAATAATCATAAAGAAGTTGAGTGAACGCTGAACCTTCAACCAAAGCACTAAGTTTCTCAAACATTTCCATCCAGTAGTCGTAAAGTATGGTCCTGGAGAAGGGAAGATGCATGTGAGAGAACCCTAAAATTTACCAATATTTTCTTATTCAAACTTATGTCAATGTTCCATATTCTTCATAACACATCCATTTGAAAGTATAAAAATAGCAAAAGGCTACAGGAGTATATGCCATGCTTATTCTCACTTTATACACAGTAGTCTCATTTGTGTCTAAAATCATGGACATTCTTATTTCCATTTTACACTGAGTCATTGGCCATTGTCTATCTTGCACATTGACAATAAAATTATATGATTAATTATGAGGAAAACTTCATTGGACTGTATATTGAAGGGGTACCACTAATTATTTATCAGGCTGTTTGGCATTAAATAGTATATTGTACATAGTGGATAATGTATAGCTGAGAATAGAGATATGGATATAGGTCAGAGGTGCACATTTTGAATGTGCACTGCCTGGCCAATTGTTAAAATAATTATTCAGCCAAAGACAAGTGTATGTGTTTCCTATTGCCGCTGTAACCAACGATCAGAACTTAGTGGCTTAAAACTACACAAAACATTTCTCTTTGTAAAGCTCTGGAGTTCAGGAGTCTGAAATGGGTCTAACTGGCTAAAATTAAGGTGTCAGCAGCTCTTTCCAAGGCTCTGGGGGATAATCTGGTTTTTTGGTTTTGTTTTGTTTTTTGGCCTTTTCCAACTTCTAGAGGCTGTCTGCATTCTTTCACTCAAACTCTTTACTTCATCTTCAATTGCCAGTGAAATTTGCTCAGGTACTATCACTGTGACACTTTTGCCTCCCTCTTTCCCATTTAAGGATGCTTTTGACTACATTGTGATCACTCAAAAATAAATCTAATTATTTTATGGTCTGCTGGTTAGCAAACCGAATTCCATCTGAAATCTTAATCCCCCCTTGCTATTTAACATAACACGGTGGTACCCAAACTTTTTGGCACCAAAGACTAGTTTCACGGAAGACAATTTTTCCACAGATGGGGAGGGGGATGGTCTCAGGATGAAAGTGTTCCACCTCAGATCATCATCAGGCATTAGATTTTCATAAGGAATGTGTAACTAGATTCTTCGCATGTGTAGTTCACAATAGCGTTCATGTTCCTATGAGAACCTAACACTGCCACTGATCTGACAGGAGGCGGAGCTCAAATGGTAATACTCTCTTGCCCGCCACTCACCTTCTGCTGTGCAGCCTGATCCCTGCCCCTGATGTAAGATATTAACAGCTTCTGGCAATTGGATGTGGGCATCTTTGGGTAGCCCTTATTCTGCCTACTAGACTAAAATTGAAGTTAATATCACCATCATAACTGAATTCCTAGGACACTAGAATAAGTCTATAATTTCATTAAAAATTACATTGAGATTTATTGATAGTAATCTATCAGTCACTTTTTTAAAGTTTTTTGTTTTCGTTTTGTTTTGTTTTTTGAGACAGAGTCTTATTTTGCCATGCAGGCTGGAGTGCAGCCGTACAGTCGTGGTTCATTGCAACCTCAACCTCTTGGGCTCAAGTGATCCTTCCACCTCAGCCTCCCAAGTATTATAGCTGGGATTTCAGGCACATGCCACAATGCCCAGCTAGTATTTTAATTTTTTTGTGTGGATAGGGTCTCGCTATGTTGTCCAGGCTGGTCTCAAACTCCTAGGTTCAAGTGATTCTCCCACCTTGACCCCCCAAAGCGTTGGAATTACAAACATAGGCATGAGCCACCACTCCTGGCTCCAAAAGTTTTACATCATAACACAAAAATATTAATTGCTCTATAAAAAAATCAATAGATGGCCAGGTGCGGTGACTCATGCCTATAATCCCAGCACTTTGGGAGGCCAAGGTAGGAAGATCATTTTAAGGTCAGGAGTTCAAGACCAGCCTGGCCAACGTGGTAAAATTCTGTCTCGACCAAAAATACAAAAAAAAAAAAAAAAAAAAATCAGCCAGGCGTGATGGAGGGTGCCTATAATCCCAACTACTTGGGAGGCTGAGGCAGGAGAATTGCTCAAACTTGGGAGGCAGAGGTTGCAGTGAGCTGAGATCACACCACTGCACTCCAACCTGGGCAACAGAGTAAGACTCCATCTAAATGAAAAAAAAAAAAAAAAAAAAACTTGATAGACTGAGAGTTTTCTGAAAAGTATCCCATGAGACCTTAGAAGAATTACTACATGAAATTTTAAAACAGTAATTAAAAGTTATTTTGTGGTATGTAATGATCAAAAAAATCTCTAAAGCTTAGAACTACGATATCTCATTTTGGTTTTTTGCTATATATTTGTATTAATTTTCACAATTAATTTTAATTGTCACAAGCAAGAGTCAATATTTTTCAGGATTGGCATCACTGGGGAGCTTGCAAGAAATAACAGAATCTTAGAGCGAATCCCCTTGAATTAGATCTTAAGTTTTTACAATATCCCCAGTCAATTTGTGAGCAGAGTCTGAGAAGCATTGATATAGCAAATAGTCTCTTACTTAATATAAACATTTATATTACCTGTCAATATGTTTCCCTGTTTATTTAAGTGTTTGAATGGCCTTTGCTAATGTTTTGGTATATTAACAATTAACAATTTTCATAATCATAGTTCTATTCGTATAATAATAATTACACATTTATACTTTAAATCATTGGTAAGATTTTAATCTATAAAGACAGAAGACATACTGAGTTACATCTAGAATTCACCTATATTTGAAAGTGGCTATTCAGACACAATCATAGACTGGAGTGATATGCCCTGTTTTATCACTCAGCTGGGCATGCTGACTGGATGCGAAGCTATCCTAAAACATTTCATAATGGTTGATTATGCACAAATGTAGCAATTCTGGGAATTCCATTGAAACAGGCATTTGGTTACCGTGCCTTCCAAAGGCTAAGGATAAAGCCAAAGCTAACAAGTAGATTTTAGCCAAACGCTCCCTGTGGCTGAAACAGAACCCTGTATGCTGAGCTCTACTTTGTGTGTGTGTGTGTGTGTGTGTGTGTGTGTGTGTGTGTGTGGTGGGGTGTACGCGTGCGTGTCTGTATGAGTGGATTGTATTGTCTTTTAATATTGACTTGGAAAGAAAACAAATCAAAATAAACAATAACAAAAGACTAATCAATACAACACTCTAGGCAATCTTGGGTTGCTTAGTTTAGAACGAATCAAATTCAGTGGGAAACCGCAATTGTCTTTATAGATTTGAGGAAAGGAAAGAGGAGTGAGAAATGTATATTGAGGCCCTAAGTGGTAAGATTGAAACCTATGTGAAGAATTTACAGAGGAAGGATATTTATCCTCATAAGATATAACTTACAACCATCCAAGAAAGCTGTCCAAAGATAAAATGAGCTGCTTAGAGACTTGATGAATTGTCTTCTGCCTTATATGTTTAGCTTTAGGCAGAGTGCTGGCAGAGGGGATTCAAATTTCATTTGGATGATTAATAATAATAGCTCATATTTGTTGAGCACTCTTAAGAGTGCACTTCCTACAGTGCTAATGCAACTTATAATATTAACTCATTTGCCCACAACAGCTTCTTAAGGTAGATGCTACTTTTCTTCATTTTAAAAAGAGATTTGAAGAAGTTAAAGGACTTAATCTAAGCAATGAGTGACAGAAATAGCATTTGAATCCAAGTCCCTCAGATTATAGAGCTATAACGCATTGCAAATGAAGCAGGATAGATTTGAGCCCTCCTCTTCCCCTCAACTGGAACAATTCTTCCTGGTAATTGGTGTGAAGTGATTATCTTTTAAGAATGATGCTTTACATTTTGACTTTTTCAAGTCATTGAAAATTTCTCATTGACAATTTATGTATGTGTGTGTGTATATATATGTGTATGTATATGTGTATATATATGTAGAGAGAGAGAGAGAAATTGGGAGGTTGTCACTACCTTCTGTATAGTTATTGACAGGATCAAACAAGTTCATATAAAGCAATTCAAGAGTGAATGGTTTAGAAGAAATTCAGGAAATGTTTGTTGAATGAATGTCCAAATGAATGAAATTTCCATTCTTATTAGCCTACCATATAACACAGTTTTGAAGCTAAGAAAAACTAGTTGACTCACTATTTTTAGCTTGTATTTCTGAAATGCCACAGAAACTTGTACCTGAGTAAAGTAAGTAAAGGAGGTGGTGTAAGGTTTTGTGATCAATATGAAATAGAATTAGCCAGCAGTTCCTAACAGCTCTAAAGTGGTCCACCTGTTATTCTAAATTACAATCATAGTAATGGTTTCTGTAAAGAATACATCATCTGCCAGATCTGGTAAATGCATTCATCCTGATCTATCTATCTATCTATCTATCTATCTATCTATCTATCTATCTATAAGTAGTGATGGCATTGTACGAGATCTAAATTATCAGAGTATAATAAAAAAAAAACTTTGTTATTTTAGCTGCAATGAAATTATTTTTTGTATAAAAAGGTATATTTGCATTCCTACAGATGTAATTATTAAAACAAAGAAAATATTAATATTGACAGATCAACTACATTTAAAATTCTTAGAAAAAAGCCTTTTTGCCATTCACAGTGGACATGAACAGATGGTGAAGAAAGTTTCAAACTGATCCCGGTAGTTTCTGGTCTTCCTGGTGCCTGGCAGCTGTAGACGGGACTTCTGCCTCCAAGTTTTCCTCATTTTGTTCACCTGTTCCTTCCCTTGCCAAAGACTAAATCCTTCTGCAATCTGGTTCCCACCTTTCTAATTTAATTTATTTTTGAAAATTATTCTCTTTACGGCCTGCAGTAGTAACTTGTGGGTTTTACTATTTAGCATTAAGTCCCCTTTTAGATGACAATGGCACCTCTGTTTTGCTTTTTGGAAAGTTCCCCTCCCCCAGTTTAAGTGATATTTCCTCTATTTCAAAAGTATTCTCATGAGCAGCATTCAGCCTTGGTCGGACAGGGGAATTTTCCGGCCATAGTGGTTGGTGTAAGAATGACAAGGAAGGGCCATCAGGGCTCTGAAGGAAGACATACTTTTCTGCTGGTCCTGAGCCTTGGAGGTGTTAGATGCTGCATGAATCCTGAGAGATGGAGAGAGGTGGCAGATATGTAAAGAAACTGAGCCCTAGTAGTTATAAGATTAACATTTGTGGACCATTTACCATGTGGCAGGCACTTTTCTAAGGACTATAAATATGTAAATGGACACATTCATTGATCATAAAAATCAGATTCCCATTTACAACTGAGGAAACTGAGGCACATAATTTTTAAGAAGGGCCAAAAGATATACAATTATCAAGCAGCAGAGCTGGGGTTTGAACCTGAAAAGTGTGGCTCCAGGAAGTGTGTTTTGTTCACCACTATCTTCTTCTGCCTCTTCAAATGTCATCATGTGAGCCCAAAGCCAGTTCTATTACTGTGATTTTCATTTCACAGAGCTCAAAAATTCCACTAGGACACCTTGAGTTGAGTTTGCCATTGCTACTAAAGACCAGATCAGTCTCTTCAGAAACAAACACATCTCATGTGCTTCTCTCTTCATATTTACCGATGTTAGAAAAAGTCCATTAAATCTATTCTTTCCAGCTGGATATTTTCTACTGAAATCACATTTTCCGCATGAAGCTACCCTCCCACACTCCAGTCTATGAGGCTGCTCCCTACTCTGTACTTACTAAACCTACACAAATGTAGGTTATGCAGCATTCTTGACAATGTCAAATTCTTCATTTCCAATGTCAATGGCATCTGTTTTCCAAATAAACCATATGTCCTTACAGTAAGGATCAAGACCACATATTATCTTCCTCTGATTCCTCGGGAGACATACTACCTAATGGTATTTATTATACCTAATAAATAGTTATCAGGTGTCAGATTATCAGAAACAGGAATAGTGCATAGGAGACATCTCATGTACGGCTTATCGGCCAGGTGCCGTGGCTCATGCCTGTAATCCCAGCATTTTGGGAGACCAAGGTGGCCAGATCACTTAAAGTCAGGATTTTGAGACTAGCCTGACCAAAATGGTGAAACCCCATCTCTAATTAAAGTACAAAAAAAAAAAAAAAAAAAATTAGCCAGGCATGGTGGCAGGCGTCTGTCATCTCAGCTACTCAGGAGACTGAGGCAGGAGAATCACGTGAACCTGGGAGGCACAGGTTGCAGTGAGCCAAGATTGTGCCTCTGCACTCCAGCCTGGGCAACAAAGTTAGACTCTGTCTCAAAAAAAAAGAGAGAGAGAGACAGAGAGCGAGAAAGAGAGATCTGGTTTTCTTGGGTACAAGGTAGAAAAGGGTATTGGGTATTTTAAAATGAAACTGTATTTTGGAAAGAATTAACCTAGATTTTACTTTTGTGTTACACGTATTTGATGATCTCATAATGGCACTCTTTACTGCAGTTTTTTTTTTTTTTATTGTACTTTAAGTTCTGGGTTACATGTGCAGAACGTGCAGTTTTGTTACATAGGTATACACATGCCATGATAGTTTGCTGCACCCATCAACCTGTCGCCTACATTAGGGATTTCTCCTAATGTTATCCCTCCCCTATCCCTCCCACTCCCTAACAGGCCCCCGTGTGTGATGTTCCCCTCCCTGTGTCCACGTGTTCTCACTGTTCAACTACCAGTTATGAGTGAGAACATGCATGCGCTGCAGTTTCTGCAGTATCAAGAATCAGCTATCATATTCTTAAATAGTAAAGTTTTCGTTCTCGGAGATAGTACTTCATACCTATCACATTATAAGAGTTCATATTTGCAAAGCTTGTTGAAGTTTACTTTGTGTGGAATATGTGTTGTTTCACTAGAGCTTCACAACGAACTTATGAGGTCAGTACTATTACTTTATAATATGGTCAAGGAAAAATACATTCAAGGATAAATGACTCCTAGTGAGTGAACATCTAATATTATGCTGCAAAGCTTTGACACCTACACTTGAACTCATTCCACTTTAAAATTTTATTATTTTATGACTAGGAGAATATCTACCACTTAGATGTCCATAAATATATACTGGTTTGACCGTTATCTTTATTAATTATTATAAATATATTCTGTATGGTATATTGAATACTATAAGATTCAATGAAGTGCTATACCACACAGACATTTTTTATTGTTTCCCGGAGTTCATCATGCAGTTTGTACAGAAATGCGCCATCACAAACACATCGTGTCCTTTTCACTCACCAGGGTTTGTGCTGATCTGAATATACACAAATCCAAGGGCAATGAATATAAAGATCACCATTTGCAAACTGGTTTAAAAATTAATAACCTAAACTTAGAACTGCACATTGAATCTCTCTGGCTAATTTTGATTCTGGAGCATGACAAATACAATGGCTTATCGCCATTCAGTGCTTCTAATAGTAATGATAATTTGAAAGCTTGATAGTTGCAGCTGAAAATGTGAGCACTCGGGGGGAAGAGGAGGGCCAGCCCTTCTGGGAATATTTAAACCTGGATGCAGATAGGCACAGCCACAAGAGATATAAATACATATATTAAGTTAGTTATAGAAATCAATCATGTAGAATCATTACTTTAGTATAAGAGATTTCTTTTAGGACATGTTTATTCACATACTTCTTTTTAAAGTAATAAGAATGGGCACATTAATTCAGGTATTTCATTAAAAGAAAGGTATCTCTTTAGATAATCTGGCATCCTTCCCCACTTCCACTCCCTTAATATTTCAGTTTAAATAAATCTCCTCTCTTTCTCTGATTAATTCCCCTGGTCGTTTTCAAGTGTGAAGCTACACAATCACAGCCACGTCACACTCTCCTGATCTGTAATAGTTATTGATGACTATCACTGAATTACAGCTCCTACCCACAAAAGCAGGAGGTGGTGTGTTAATTGGCTGAAAAGATTCCAACTCCTCCACTTGGCCCTCTGTCTCTATTTTTCTTTTTCCACCAAAGTGCTTTCTTTGCTCTGCTTTCAGAGAGCTGGATCTATCACTTACCAGCCACAGCCTCACACTTGTATTTTGCCAGCAGAGTTGAGAAGGCCAATCTCAGGTGGCAACAAACCGGGACAGCTTCCCAGGTTCATTAGCTTTTTCACTGCAAGTTCAATCTTCCTAAATTCCACTTCAAATGGAATCCCCACCTGAGTTCTTTTTAAACTAAAAATCAGACCCAAGAACATCAAGAAAATTCACAGAAATTGTATTTGTTTGAACAGCGGCTTGGAATTGCTCTCCCTGTAGTCAGAATCGTCTTTTATAATCTTTTGGTCAGGGAGCTATAAGTTCAAATTGCTAATATTGAATTAAGCATAAATGATGCAGTAGAATGTAGAAGACATTGATTTTGCCATTCCCTGGCCATTTCTAAATTCCTTCTAGTTTTAGTGCTTTGAGTATCACATATTTATTTTATTTAATCTTTCAACCTCTTCTATTTAATCATTTTGTCTGATTTTTTCATGCATTCTATATTAATTTAAAGAATTGACAGTAGATTTGAGGTTCTAATCTTCAAGTTTAGAATGTACTCAACATTATTCTTATTTATATTTCCTTTTTGGTGCTAGTATCCTACATCAGGTTTAGGATCTGTAATTCAAATTACTTACTTACAGAAGCTCCATATTGTCTTAATGTAGAACTCTCTCCATTGATGTAATAAGCTTGGAGTTTATTTGATATTAGCATCCACTATGTTAAGATGTCTTGAGATTAACAAATCTAATATTATAAATGATGTTAGATATTAGTGAAAATTACAGCAGAAACAAACAAAAACAAACAAACAAAAACAAAAAGACCTCTATGTATTTAACAAAACCTGAGGAAGGCTGCAGTATTGGTTATAAGAATGAAAGAACAATGGGGTCTAATCTAGAGGTAGAAGGGAACAGCTCCACTAGGAATTATCCTGTTGAGTTTTCTTGTCTCCACCTGGGCTACATGGGCAAGGTTGGACCACAGTCTTACTAGACTTCTGGCAGAAGATCCTGCAATTTCTGCTGGAGCCAAGGAAGGTAAGCAGTCTGGTGAGGAACCATCGTGAGGCAATTTCTTATCAATGTTGCTTCCCCCACTCATCTTAAGCTATTGATGCCGGATTCCCAGTAAGTCTATAAAACCGCTTGGCTGTAGTTTAGTTTGGTGTCTTGGTGGAAGAGACACTGTCTGCTTTGTCTTCAGATGGCCTCTCTGGTTGAATTGTCCTGTGAGACTAGAACACGGGGAGTTGACACCATGCTGATCTTGTCTTTGCTATCTGTGTAAGTAATAAACTGTTGGAATCTGTTTGGGCTTATTGTCTTTTTACCAGCCAAATCTCACAGGCGCAGTAGTCATCCCTGTGGCCCTGTTAATCACCCTGCTGCTGTTTACAGACTGTTTTATTACTTAGGAAAATTTCAGTTGCTTTGAAGTTATGCTGTTTTCGATAAATCAATGTTACATAATTGGATTTCACGATGAATCGCTAACCACTAAAGATTGTCACCATTTGTAGGTCCCACAGTACTGGGTCTTGCAATTCTAGTCTGTGTTCAGTTAATACTTCCTTCCTCTGTGTTTCTATATAACTTTGAATTTTCATATTTCTTTCTATATCTTTCATGCAACTTCATAGCATTTTCTCATGTTTAACAGAATTGGCATTGCAATTGGTTTTGGGGTTTTTGTTTTGTTTTGTTTTTGCATCTTTTTCCTACCCAGTGAAGTTACTCACCCTGGAGAGCATTTTTTGTTTTAGTACTCCAGATTCAGCAGAGCATAATTAACTCAATGAATGAATGCATGGACAATAGTAACAGCTAATATTCATTTACTGCTTCCTAATTCCATATATATATATATATTTTTTTTTTTTTTTTGAGATGGAGTCTCAGCCTGTTGCCCAGGCTGGAGTGCAGTGGCACAGTCTGGGCTTGCTGCAACCTCCGCCTCCCGGATTCAAGTGGTTCTCCCACCTTAGCCTCCAGAGTAGCTGGGATTACAGGCATGAACCCCCACGCCTCGCCAAAGTTACATACACTTTCTAAGTCATGTAATTACTTAATAATCACAATAACTCTATGAGTTTTACACTAGTTTTACAATTGAGGAAATTTAGACACAGAAAGGTGATATAGCCCAAGATAAGATTGAATATTATTACTAATAAGTAAATAAACTAATTTTTTAAAAACTGCAAGGGAAAAATGATTATGTTTGACCTTTTATTTTTATATCTATATACTTCTATAATTAAAATATTTTGAATGTAAATTCTTTTTAATATTTTATAGGACACTCATGTTCTAATTCATTCTTAATTTAGCCCAGCACCAAATTGGGCTGCTCAGGTTTGATAGTAAGCCTTATTTTATTAAGCTTCCTATTTCTTAAGATTTACGTTTTTAATTTTTTTAAATATATTTTTAAAAGATACCACAGGTCACATAAATCACATCTTAGTGATTCACATTAGAATTTAGTTTTCCCAATATACATAAAATTCAGTATATCTAGTATAAAAAGTGATCAGAGACAAGCACTGCCTTTCCCAGATGGCACTCTGAAAACTTTGTCATTCTATAATTCTAAGATCTTCTTACTGATTTTATATACATTCAAATTAAGTATCAGAAATATTAGTGGGTGAGAGCCATTTTTATGTTCAACTGGTACTTTGTTATTCTTTAACAAATTAAAAGAGGAAAATGTTTATGTACTTTAGCATGATTTCCTAAAAAACTTTAGGAAAAGTTTAACAAAACCTGAGGAAGGCTGCAGTATTGGTTATAAGAATGAAAGAACAATGGGGTCTAATCTAGAGGCAGAAGGGAACAGTTCCACTAGGAAGTATCCTGTTGAGTTTTCTTGTCTCCACCTGGGCTACATGGGCAAGGCTGGACCACAGTCTTCTTAGACTCCTGACAGAAGACCCTGCAACTTCTGCTGGAGCCAAGGAAGGGAAGCATAATTTCCTAAGAGACTTCAGGAAAACTTTTATGTACTTTAGGTGAACATGGTATTTTGGTAAACTTATATACAGAAAATAAGTTGACATTTTGTAGTTAGAGCAGTTGAAACATCTTCTGATGATGTGAGTAACCCAAACATGTTTTTAATGTTTTGCAACAGAAAATGTCAGCTACGTACCTCTATATTTTTTCCAAAATACAACACTTTCTGTGGATTAGTTATATAAGCATAGTTAAATGCAAAGCAACATAACTCATAGCCAAGTCAGTAACAGAGAATATGGAATAATTTTTTTTCATTCCAAATCTTTTTTGCTGTTAAGGGAAGTGGGGAGAAAAATGTTTCAGATTTTCAGCATTTCTCTCTTCAGTTTTATGAGAGGCACTGATCAATGGCACAAGTAAGTGTTATTGTCCTTTAACATGCTATTATATACATTATTAACATTTCCAAAGTCGATTGGAGAAATGTTTTTGTTTCTAAGTTCCCATGATATTTTAGCCTGATTGATGGACAAATGGTGAGGAAAGTAATGTTTTTCAAGTTCAAGTTACTACTGGCCAACGATGACTTCAGTGAACTCAGAAGTCCACTTCCCTTGCCTTGCCACAATACAAATGCTGGAAATCCTTCATTATCAAAATAAAGAATCATGTCCCTCAAGAAATTTTCTCCAAGTAAGTTAATTGAAGAGACAGTATTCTCTTAATTATGATTTCTACATTTTATATTACCATGTCACGTGTGGGTGTGTGTGAATGTGTGTGTATATAAACCCAATACATCAAGTATTTCAGGAATGTATAAATTTATAGGCAAATCTTTATGGGAAGATTTAACTTTTCAGAAACACTTCAGTCTGCACCATGATCTTAAATTCCCACTGTAAGCAGTGGAGATACAGATGATGTGTGTGCTAAGAGAAAGAAACACTATACTCAGGGAGAGCGTGGTCATCAGTGCACGTAATTTAACTTGTATTGATTTTGGCCATGTTGGTATAGAATGTTAGACCATATATGTTAAGTTTCTACAGGAAATGTCAATGCCATAATGAAGACAGAAATCAGATCTCTCTGGGAATCATTGGCTTGTATGGTAAGTCTTTCTTAGTTGTCGTCTGCCATTTAAATTTATACAGTTTCAGCTTTTTGAAATAATTCCAAGGTTATCTGAAAAAAATGCGACATGAGCAGATGATTGCCATTATGTATTTAACTCACTCCATATGGAAATACCCATTAAGATCATTTGAATCTAAGTAGCAGCTGCCATCATGGCATGGCACAAAACCATGCAAAAGAACGTATAAAACTTCTTGGGGGCTGGCAGATCACACAAGGTCAAGAATTTGATCTTTGGAAAAGTATGTCGACTCAATTGGATCTAGGGTCAGTGGCCATTCCTTATATAAGTCTTGACAGGTGTCTCATAAAACTACTTTACTAGCTCACAGGGAAAGGAGTAACAATTACACGGAACAATTACTATAAAGCTGTTCTTCAGAAGAAAACTCAAAACTTTATGTGTGATATTTGTATATATTTCCAATAAAAAACAATTGGTTTAGTGATTAATAGAGATGTCTCATTATTTTACAGGTAGTTTCTTGCTGGTCTAGCTCTATGTTTAATTTAGATGTATGATATTTCCTTTTCTTTTCTTTTCTTTTTCTTTGTTTTAGACAGAGTCTCACTCTGTCGCCCGGGCTGGACCATATGTGTACTAGTACCATCATTTTGTATTCTGCTTGTGGATTGGTTTGGCTCCAATACAAAGTATTGATGTGTAGAGGGATGCTGGTTTATATCAGCATTAGAATATCATTTCACCTGGCACCTTATGTCTCCTCCCAGAGCTGCGTGTCTGGGGTCTTAAACTGCTTCTTATCCATGCTTTAGGAATGGCAGGAAGAAGAGGAACTCGTGGTTAAGTATCTTAGTAGGTGTTGTCATTTTTCTATCTTATTAATGCCTTACTATGAGTCTGTCAGATTGGTAATTACCTCAATGTTATAGGTGAAGAAACTAAATCCCAGAGAAGTAATAATTTGCCCACAGTCAGTTGCAGACGTGTGATTTGAGCATAGGCTTTTTTGTTTCCCAAGACTTCCCCAGACAGCAGAATCATGGGGATGATGGTTGTTCAACAAGGACTTTGTCAAATAGGTTCTGTGATTGCTAAGACACAGGACAAAAAATGAAAAGTTTGTTTTTTACACATTTCCCAAACATGTAAAATCAGATAACTTTTATAAACATGGAGCATCCTCCAAAGATTAGAAACTTCATTGCTTCTTGTTACATCAGTCAAGTGAAGCTCCTTGAGAGAACAGACCTATACAAGCTCTGAGGTTGTTCTGTTATAGATAGAAAATTACGCTATGCAGCTTAGACTTACACAGCTCTTGGATCAATGTAAACTAGATTATCACTGATTGTTCCTGCAACTCAGTCTCCTTTCTTAGGTACCCCTGCCTGGGTTCCCATTTCCCTTATTGTGTAAGCTTGGTCCTTTCCTTGTTGGATACTTAGTTCCTGCATGTTCACTCACTCTTGGCCTTAGCGTCTTTCTAATTTGGTGCCTGATTTATGGAATTCCTGTAGGTGCATAAAACTTCTTTCTTTCTTATTAAAATCCCAGTCACAGTCTCACCTGACTTACTGATATTCAAGCCTTGTTATTCCATCCTGCCCTTTGGTCCCTATTGACTTCCTGGTCTCTGGCTACTTTTCTAAACATTTACTCTGATGCTGTCAATATTTGTGCCTTTTGCCTATCTTTAATCAATCATCATCTTTTGATCTAGGACATTGAGGGCTTCCTTTCTCTAGTCTTTAGGCCCCAGATAACCTCTGCCTGGGTTCTTGATCAAGTCTGGCTAATTGCCCATCTCCCTGTTTATTCTCTACTCTTTGTATTAGCTTTTACGTTCTGACTCTGTTTCCCTCCCCTGGATCTCCAATTCATTATGTCACATACTCTATGCAAACATCATGTATGTGCATTTTTATATCTTTCATTAACTGAAATATTTTCATTAGAATATATTTTATCAGTAAATATACTTCTTAAATTGTTTAATTTTTAAGGAAAGCAATATGTATTATAAAAACTATAACTACTTCTTAAATTACTAGGCCTGAGAAAAGTCAATTATTTGTCAATGCAATCATTAAGATGTTGCATTGTGGAAACTTTCTGTGGAAGCTGCTGGAGGTGCAAGTCTGGTCTTAAAGAAGAATTAAACACCTTCTATAGGGGTTGCCTTCCAATGGCAAGCCCAGTCCCTGTGCACAATGCAAAACACCAGTGTGGCATACCATCACCTTTTCCAGAATGACATTGACTTAAGTCCACTCAAATAAGAATGTTTCTTTTTTAACTAACTCACTTGGCAGAAACAATCCATTTACATGCCAATTTGCAGACAGACAAAGGGTAGGTCCTGAGCAACAGGGACCTTTGGAAGAGGCATCTTACATTGTATCAAGTTATAAGCATCAACTACTTATATTTTTAATCTAAAAATCATTGCCAAAACATGACACACAATTAGAATGCATACATTTTACAATTATAGATATTTCAAAGCTGAAAAATCCTAATGAACACACAGAAACCCAGAGGAGTATCGCCCCAGAAAAACCTGTTGGTTACCCAGATACACTGTCACAGAGGGTCATGGTTGTGCCTGATAAACTCACTACAGTCCAGGGTGAGAATCCTCTTCATATGGTTTCCTCTCATAAACAAACCCAGATTTTCAGCTAGAAGCTTAGGCTGCAAGTGACATGCAACTACTGGTCATGTAGTTGCAATTAAAATTCTTCCTAGCAGCCATTCCCTATGCACTATTGTGCTACCATCTCCTGGCAAGGGGTTTTGCCCTCCTTCCAGGTCTAGAACTTGATCTGTTTATACACAGGGAGTATATTTGTCCCTCAGTGATGGGCTCAGGTTAGCCAAATTCCCAACCAAAGGCTGATGTATAAAATAAAATAAATTTCTTCAGGCCCACTATCTAAAAAAAGCAAAACAACAAAAAAAGACACACTGATTACAATAAAAAATATAACTGCCAAAGAACATGAACACTCCTATCCTCTGGCTGATCATCACATTCTTTCCATGTGGTCACTACATAGGAAGTCAAATTATAATTGGAATTAAATATTAAATAGTTTACAAGTGTGATATGGTTTGGCTGTGTCCCAACCCAAATCTCATCTTGAATTGCAGCTCCCATTATCCCCACGTGTCGTGGGAGAGACCCAGTGGGAGGTAATTAAATCATGTGGGCAGACTTTTCCTGTGCTGTTCTCATGATAGTGAATAAGTCTCATGAGATCTTATGGTTTTATAAGAGGCAGTTCCCCTACACACTCTCTCTTGCCTGCCGCCATGTAAGATGTGCCTTTTTTCCTCCTTCATTTTCTGCCATGATTGTGAGGCATCCCCAGCCACGTGAAACTGTGAGTCCATTAAACCTCTTTTTCTGGCCAGGCACGGTGGCGCATGCCCATAATCTCAGCACTTCGGGGGTCCAAGGCAGGTGGATCACCTGAGGTCAGGAGTTTGAGACCAGCCTGACCAATATGGTGAAACTCTGTCTCTACTAAAAACACAAAAATTAGCTGGGTGTGGTGGTGTGTGCCTGTAGTCCCAGCTACTTGGGAGCCTGAGACAAGATAATTGCTTGATCCCGGGAGGCAGAGGATGCAGTCAGCCAAGATGGTGCCACTGCACTCCAGCCTGGACAACAGAGCAAGACTCTGTCTCAAAAAATAAATTAATAAATAAAATAAAATGAAATACAAACCTCTTTTTCTTTATAAATTACCATCTCAGGTATTTCTTCATAGAAGTATGAAAATGGACTAATACAAAGTGAGAAACTCAGACAGGAAACAATGCACATTTTCTTCATCAGTGATTCAAAACAAGTCAAAGTAGCAATGTAAGATATTTGGTGATTTGCCTTCACTATTTGGTGGCTTCAGATTTTAATAAGTTGATTATTCTTTTCTACACTGGAGTAGAACTACTACTGAAATAGAAAGTGTCTCTTTTTCCTTCTCCAGTGCTTAAACAGGATCTGCCAGTTTTTTCTTTTGTGCCTCTGAATTTTGTATTCTTCCATGGCTAATCAACTACTCCTCACCCAACTCCTGCACTGGAACAAATATGGATTATTTGAAACAGTCTGAAGTTAAGACCTGCTTGTTATTTGACTCTTCACGAGAAATTCTCCAAGAAATTGAATGTTGATATAATAAAATTATCAGACAACAGCGTTATTTCCCTTATTTCCATAGACTTGAGAATACCACACTGAAAAGCTGGCAGTGTTGACATTTTGGTTTCTGTTATTAATAATGATGATGGTGATGACGATAATAACCATTTATGGAGTGATGACTGTTTACTGGGCACTGAGCTAAGTATAGTACATAGGTATGGATGACATAAGTATTTACGGCATCTCCAATTTACAGATGAGGCAACTGAGCCTCAGAAAAGCTAATAAACTTGTCCAACATTATTTCACTAGTCAGTAGTTGATATGGTTTGGCTCTGTGTCCCCACTCAAATCTTATCTTGAATTGTAATCGAGGGACGGACCTGGTGGGAGGTGATTGGATCATGGAGGCAGTTTCTCTCATGCTTTTCTCATGATAGTGAGGGAGTTCTCGTGCCATCTGATGGCTTAAAAGAGGCAGATCCTCCTGCACTTTCTCTTTCTCCTGCTGCCTTTTGAAATCGTACCTTGCTTCTCCTTTGCCTTCCACCATGATTGTAAGTTTCCTGAGGCCTCCCCATCCCTGCAGAACTGTGAGTCAATTAAATCTCTTTTCTTCATAAATTAGCCAGTCTCATGTAATATCTTTATAGCAGTGTGAAAATGGACTAATACAGTAGTCTAGCTGGGCTCTAAAATGTGATCATCAGACTTTGGAATTTACCTATTATTTGGAAACTGTATCTTATGTGTCTTTACATGAAATGACCAACCAAGATTTTCACTGTTCTGCCCTTGTTAATTATTAGATTTGGTTTATCATATTAAAGACAGCTATTCTATTATTTTCCTAGTTATATGTCTGAGATTATGCAGAATACATGCAAGTTTTGGAAATGTAGACTATTTTGTAGTGTTAGTTCTGTAGAGGGATTCACTGACTTGCAGAGCTTCATGCCTGTGGAATATGTAGCTCTTAAGGACTCACTCTAGTTCATAGTATTCTCATTACTGCAATTCTTGGGAGCCCAAAGGATGCCACTTGTCACAGAGGATGGCCATGACATAATTTGCATCAGAAAGGAGTTATGGTTAGATGGTAATGTAGATCAGTGCACAGAACATAACTCATGGAGAGCACCATTGATCACCAAGGCTCCTTGACACCAGCCGCCACTGACACCAGTGTCTCCATTCTAGACATGAAGACAGCCAGATTTTGTTTGACATCTCTAAAGCAGGGAGTCTCCCATCTCTAATCAGGGCAATTCATCCAAGCTGCAGTTTCTCAAAATTCTAGGCACACTCATTCCTACCAACCAGGACAGTTGAATCTTTTGACAAACCAGAGGTTAGATAAATTCAATCCAGCATACTTCACAGCTCAGCAGCTCAGTTTTCCTTGGATACAGCAATAGCCTTTTTTTTTTTTTTCTCTTCTGCATACCTTTTTGTCTTTCCTCAAGTCTGTGCCTTACATCATGCACCTCAATGTATTCCACTCTCTCCTTGATCTTGTCCTACATTATTCCTCTCGCTCTTAAGTCTTTTTACTCTGCCCTGTCTAACCCATGTTTCACGTTAACGAAATCCTCTGTACATTCAGAAGGCTTTATTGAGCATTTATTATTGCTCCTTAGTCTTAAAAACTACAATGCTTCTCCAAGGAAGTTGTTTTGTTTTGCTTTGCTTTTTGTGAAGATTTGAACCCAAACCATCATATTCCAAAGGTCATGTACATGCTTCACCCTAAGTTATTCAGGTAAAATCAGATTTCATAGCATTGCTGAAGTTATCAGCTAATATTTTCACTGTGTCATTCTCTCATTAACTGTTAGTGTTAACTCAAATCTCTTCATTTATTCTACCCAGTACGTCCTATGATCTGAAGATGGAATCAGCATCTCCATGCCTGCAAAATGCTGCTTCCAGGCATTTAGTCTGCTAGCCTCATGTAAAAAATGACTGTTTGATAAGGTTTTGCTCTGTGTCCCCACCCAAATCTCTCCTTGAATTGCGATCCCCATAATCCCCACGTGTCAAGTGTGGGACCAGTTCGAGGTACTTGAATCATGGGTGTGGTTCCCACATGCTGTTCTAGTGATAACGATTGAGTCTCTCAAGATCTGATGGTTTTATAAGCCTCTGGCATTTCCCCTGCTTGTACTCACTCTCTCTCCTGCCACCGTGTGAAGAGGTGCCTTCCCATGATTGTAAGTTTCCTGAGGCCTCCCAGCCATGCAGAACTGTGAGCCAATTAAACCTATTTTCTTCATAAATTACCCAGTCTCAAGTATTTCTTCATAGCAGCATGAGAATGAACTAATATACTGTCCCCTTGAGCTTCCTGACACTTGCTTAGCTTCCCTTATTTTCGCCCTTCCCCATTTACTGAAGATAGGGAATGTGGGTCACTGTTGTCCCCCTTCACTCCATGTCTTGCCATCATTCTGGGCATCCTCAATGTCTCATGGAAACTGAATCATGCAACATTCTCTCATCATCTTGGTGTCCTAATTTCCAACAACATTTGCTTCTATTTAACTTCAGAGACCTACCTCCATGGCTACAACCTGAGATCTGTAGTGACCCACAACTCTCCACCACTGAAAAAACGAGTTCAGACACCCTATTCTGTAATCACAATTTTCCATCCTTTCAGGACTCTCAGTACTTTTTCTCTTACTCACGTTCTACTACCTTGTCCATTAATCTCAATAAAACTCCAAATTTTAGCCTTTCTACTTTTTCCCTAACTATGAGGCCATCAATGGCTTAATTCCCTTCTTTATTTGGCTTAGAATCCATGATCTATTTTTTCAACTATGCTCTTTCCTGTATCTTCAACTTCCTTTCCTCAAGTACATCCTTTAAATCTACCTAATGAAAACCCAACCCTTATACACTTGGGTGTCTGCCTTCTTCATAGCCTAACCCAAGATCCTGGGCACTGGTGTATCCTCCACAGTTCCCAAAACCTCAACTATCACCTCCTCACCCTGCAATATTTACACCAACTTATACCAACTCACATGCAGATGTATGCATCCTCTGACTCCCTCTTTCCTCTCCAACACATCTCACTTACCAGGTACATTCTCCTTTAGTCACACCACTTCTTTGAGTCTCTTAAACACATTATGCTTTTATGCATAGGAGCACTTTTGCAAAAGAGCACTTTTCTTCCTTTGACCTTGAATACTCTTCTACTCATCTTGTAGGTCTTACTTTATATATTTATTTTCCCAGGAAACCTTATTTGATACTCGAATTCTGGTTTATGTCTATGACCTGTGTAATTCCAAAACATATACATCCCCATCATAATTCTTACTGCAAAAACAAAGGTCAGTGTTAACTAGATATGTGTTGAATAAATGAGTAGATGAATGAACAGTTTAGATTGTCTTCTTGTTTTACCTTTGGACTTCTGATGACGCTATTTTAAAGATACTTACTATCTTTAATTCTTAATTCTTTCATTTGGAAAAACAGAAAGGTATTATGTAAGTTATTATCTACCAAAACTTGATATTTTTATCTTTGGAAATTAAATAAATGCAAAGTGTTATTGAACAGCAGCAGGCATTTGTCAGTGATTTCACAATACTTGCCAAATAGGGCTTTCTCCAATCCAGGGCTCAGTGGATGAGCCTGTCACCATAATGCCATAGCAGAGGCAATGCACTGTGATGAATTTGGAGGATGTGTCTATCTTTGATAAAGCTAAATCACTTGCCAGACTCTTTTGTTCTGTGGCAGTCTCTTTACACCACTGCAATAGCATTATAAGTGTTCCCGAGTTTGTCCATGGCATTACTTGATGTGACAGTTTTTCAGATGAAACTCATCTATACTCATAAAGTTAAACATCCAGAACGAATCAGTGGGAGTTTCAACACATTTACTAGATATGCGGTACTGGGCCGAGCAGAATAAAGTATCCAAGAGACATAAGATAAGACATGAAACTTGCTATTAGGAACATATTCAACATCTAACCTTGTAACAAGAAAACAATCATGTTCCAAGCTACTATATTTCTGTCATAGCTATATGCTATACGAGTTCAGAGAGAGAGAGAGAGAGACCAAGAATGAGAGTAAGAAAGAGAGAAAGAGAGAGAGAGATCCTTGTTAGGCAGAGTAACTGGTGACGCTTTATCATGATCTGGTCTGCGACTATTTGAACTGATGTCCCCATTCACAAATTGTGTATAGAAAGAGAATTGAGATGATGTAATAGATATAAGCATGAACTTTGGAGTCAGATGGGGCTAGGTTTGACATGATTTCTGAAACTTACCCACTGTTTCATGTTAGTCACCTTCCTTAGCCTTTCTAAACCTGAGATTCCTCATCTGAAGAGATGATTAAATCAGATGTTTATGTGAAACACATAGCCCACTGTTTGAGGCAAGTGAAAGAAGACCTCACTTAAACTTGCAGATATGTTGGTTTTCTTTTATTTGGCATGGTGGTGGAGAGGTGCCCTTCTTTTCTGAAATGAGTTCAAAATAGTACCATGCATTGTGACTTTGTTCCAATTAGTGAGAGGAAGGGAAAACATGAAACAATTGTGATCTACAAGCAGTGTGATCTGAAAGTGGGGAAGGTCATGCAAACATCCCCAGGTATCAGAGCCAGATGAAATGATTTTTACTTGTAGACAGAAATAGACTAGCTACCTTATAGCTCGTGCTGACAAACCTCCTTCAGTATATGGTAATACCAACAGTTCATACATGTTTTTCTCTTCAGATGATTAGAACACAGGAGCAGAAAGTATCCTTCACAACTGTCGCATACTGAGTCCTCCAAAGCTTAAGCAGTTATATGATTACCATGAAGCCTTTCCACATGGCTGTGGAGGAGTGCCTGTGAAGTGCCTGTGCTCCAGTCCAGCCCACTACCTCTTCAGAAAAGATAGCTGCTTGGTTTTAGAAACTAGACACCAAATAACAAGATTATTCTAATTTGTATTACTTGGGTGCAATATATATATATATATATCTCTTTTTTTTTTTTTTTTTGATGAATTGTATTTTCCACTTCATAGCTCAGTTCTCCTTTTCCTTTGAATAACGAATTCCATTTTGACAATTCCTCAGGGTGGCTTCCATGGCTACTCAAGCCATGCCTTGCCCTGGTGGGTATACAGTTCCTCAGCCCCACCACCAGCTTCCATTTGAAGGAATGAGGCTCTGATATGGCAAAAGTTCAGAGCAGAGTCTTTTCAGCAGGAATAGGATAAAGCCAGAGGCAGTGGGAGTGAAGATGGGGACAAAGAAAGCAGAATAATTTTACCTGAGAAGAAGCCAGGAGGCTTCTTCTTTTCCTTTTCTTTTCTTTTTCTTTTATTTTTTATTTATTTATTTATTTATTTTGGCTTTTAGACTACATAGAAGAAAACAGTCAGAGTTAAGTTAGACAGTGGGGGTTGGGATCAGGTTGTAGCATGTTTTACATTATGGGTTAAATTGTGTCCTTCCCAAAATTAATATGTCTTAACTCCCTGTACCTCAGAATGTGACCTCATGGGGAAATAAGGTCATTGCAATATAATTAGGTGAAACAAAGTCATAGTAGAAGAGGGTAGGCCACTAATCCACTGTGACTGGTGTCCTTATAAAAAAGGGAAATTTGGACAGAGACACACATGGGGGAAATGCCAGGTAAAGATGAAGCCAGAGATCAGAGTGATGCTTCCACAAACCAAGGAATGCCAGAGATTGCCAGCAAACCATGTCAAGCTAGGGAGGGTCTTCCTCACAGACCCCAGGGAAATACAATGCCAATATCTTGATCTTGAACTTCTAGCCTTGAGAATTGTGAGACAATAAATGTTCGTTTTTTAGGCCAATTGGTTTGTGGTACTTTGTTAGGGCAGCCCAAGGAAACTGATACATGTTTAATGTTGGACTAAAGATTGTTTGACCTTTATTTTACAGGCAAAAGGAATGCACAGAAAAAGTCAGGGCAGAGACATGATCTGACCAATTAATCTGATTTCCATATGTTAAATTGACTAAATGGAGTGTGTAGGGACTAGAGACAGGAAGCCCAGGATGAAGTCCACAACACAACTGCAAACTACAGTATCTGGCACCTAGTAGGTGATCAGTAAATAATTATATCTTATATTTCCTAGTTCTTAATATTTGACATAGTTCTTGCATCACTTCGTTTAATGATTGCAACCACCCCATGAGGGAGATAGTATATCTCATTTACAAATGAGCAAATTGATGTTCAAGAATGGTGAGAGATGGAGCCAAAAATTAAATACAGATTTGTCTGTTTCGAGGGCCCAACTTCTTTACTACTAGCATTCATGATCATGTAGTAAATATATGTTTAATAACTGAGTGAATGCATGTGGATGCTTGTGTTTGCATTCATGCGCATAAATATGACTGAGAAATAAGGCTGAAACGAGTAACTGCTATAATATAAATTCATCCCTTCAGGTTATTGAGGTGGATATTTTACAGGGAAATTAACTAGAAAAAGAAATATCAATATGTAGAAAATTCATAAGCATTTTAATAATTAGGAATGATACACAATTTATTCTGCTCAAGGAAAACTAAATTAAGAAGCAGACTACAGATACAGGCATGAGGAGATTTGAAATATTGAGTATTGGGCCAGTCAAGTCAAATTAAAAACTTAGGCCCATTTAAACTCCACTGTGATGACTTCTTTTGAAGTCTTTAACTGATGTGTGAAAGATCATTTGACTCTCAAGGGTTTCCATTTCAACTCATGTTCATTTGTATTTATAACACGGGCACAGTTGAGTTTCAGTAGACTTATATTATTTATCTCTTTATATGGGTCACTTTCTGTTTCTTACCCGATTCTTTACTGCCTTATGTATTCAATAAAATAAAATGATGCCTTTATTCAAGTATGCCTTTGCTTAATTTACTTTCTATGCTTATTTGATTATTCAAGAAATTTGAGGGCAAATAGCAACTGTCTGGGATATAAATTCAGAGGAGAAGTGTCACCGAAAAAAGCAAAACACACAAAAGATCATGTTTATAAAAGGCCAAAAAGGAAGTCACAAAATGGGTCAAAACGCAGGAAGAGTAGTACCATGAGATAAAATAAACTTTTTATGTATCAGGACACTTTTCAGACTTGGCTAGGAGAATACACTCAGCTAGTCGCACTATAGCTTTCAAGAACAATAATGTTCTTCTCAATAAAGGATCAATTCAGCATTGAGGTATTCGACAAGTCTAATCATATATGTTGTATTCGACAAGTCTAATCATATATATATCAAGTTGCTTTTTAAACATACCTATATCAGTTTTACACATGTGTGTGCACACACAGATATGTATATATAAAATGGTGATGTGATTCACTTAATGAAACCTATCGAATACATTAAATGATAATATAGAAACGTGTACCATCTACAACAATGGCACTGTCCATGTATTTCTGTATTACGAAGTAAGACAGTGTACAGTCTTCAGAGGAGAATGTTCACAGAGAAAATGCATTGTTAGGACATACCAGCTGGTGTAATGCAGCACCTCTAAGTTCATGGTATACGTTCCAGTGCCCACTAATAATAAGGGCACAGAGTGACAATCAATCAGTAGCAGTTGAATACATGAACATTTTCAAAAAACTGTTTCTCTCTTCATGAAAACTCAAAGAATTAATTTTCAAGCCTCTACTTTTAATTGCACAAGTGTCACACTTCTAAACTCTAAGAACAGCCGGGTCTTGTCCCCCAATACTGAAATTTGTGCTAGAATGTTATGAAAGAAATAGGCTCGTTCCCTTCATTTACACATGGAAAAGCTGGTGCTACTGTGGCTGTGGACTGATAGAAGTGTTTAAGCAGCTTTAAATCCCCCTGGGATGCTGCTGTAGTGGAGGGCAGAGGGGCAGCTGTCTCTGACGCCACTGGACAGCTCCCAATCTTACCTATTGCAGCTCCAGAGTACTGGGCTGTTTTTATGCTGTGTCATTTACATTACAGACAACCTTGCTAGGTTCTCCTTCCTAACTCTTCTGAAGGTAACATAAAGAGCATTTCTTTTAAATAGTGACACAAACCCTCCCTTACCACTGAATAGAAGAAACTCATGGGCAGTTGTGATGACAGATCTTTTTATTAAAATACATCGGTCCCTGGTTTGGTAATTATAGAGATAAATGCTATTCCAAATCATTTTATTCACATTCCATTTTACATCCCCTAAATACTAATATTTGCAAAATATAGCTTAATGAAATACCTGATGTTTTATCACTTCAACTGTTTGACTCTAATAATTTTTTTATTTTTTATTTTTTATTTTTGAGACGGAGTCTCCCTCTTTCGCCCAGGCTGGAGTGCAGTGGCACGATCTCGGCTCACCGAAAGCTCCGCCTTCCGGGTTCACGCCATTCTCCTGCCTCAGCCTCCCGAGTAGCTGGGACTACAGGCGCCCGCCACCATGCCCGGCTAATTTTTAAAAATCATTGCCGGGCGCGGTGGCTCACGCCTGTAATCCCAGCACTTTGGGAGGCCGAGGCGGGCGGATCACGAGGTCAGGAGATCGAGACCCTCCTGGCTAACACAGTGAAACCCCGTCTCTACTAAAAATACAAAAAAATTAGCCGGGCATGATGGCGGACGTCTGCAGTCCCAGTTACTCGGGAGGCTGGGGCAGGAGAATGGCGTGAACTGGGGAGGCGGAGCTTGCAGTGAGCCCAGATCACGCCACTGCACTCCAGCCTGGGCGACAGAGTGAGACTCCGTCTCAAAAAAAAAAAAAAAAAAAAAAATCATTTATTCAGGACTATTTAAAAATATTTGAAGACCATTAAATCACTTAGTTTTGGAACTTCCCTATTCTACTCATACAAACTAAAATAGACATACATATCACTTGATATCATATTTTGCTATATATTTTTAAAATTTTTTTAAATTTGCCCTTTAAAGTATTTGACTATACATTTCTTGTTTAATTTATGGTTAACTATAAATTTTTTCAGCAAATATGCATATGCCAGGATTTTGGCAGAGGGAGGAAATTCAATGAAAATATTGTTTTCCAAAAAAATTTGCTCTTTTTTTTTTTTTTTTTTTTTTTTAAGAGATAGGGTCTCACTATGTTGCACAGGCTGGAGTGCAGTGACATTGACAGTCACAATCTTGGCATATTGCAGCTTGGAACTCCTGGGCTCAAGTGATCCTCCTGTCTTAGCTTTCTGAGTAAGCTGGGACTACAGGCATGAACTACTGCCCCCAGCTAAAAATGGCTTTCTTAGTGAATAAATAATTAGACAATTAATGAAGTTAGTATACTTACAATAATAAATATTAGATGAAATATTAATTACATTACATTTTATAGGTTTTTTTAAAAAAGTATTTTGGAACCAATAATTCAAGATGCTTAACCAATATTCGTTTCCTTGCTGAACTAAAAACTATACTTCCCAACAGCCCTCACAGCTAGGCATAGTCATGTGACCCAGCCAGGGCATACGGTTTATGAGTGAAAGGGAAGTGTACAATTTTTGATCATATTGTAGAATAAAGGAACCTGCCTCCCCTTCCCCCTACTTGACGGCTAAAATGCAGATATGGCAGAAGGAGATGGAACAGCCTTTTTAGATCACAAGAGGGAATTTGTACAGAGAAGATAGGTGAGAAAAATATGAAGGAGTCGGGACCTAAAACAGGGTGGAGATGCCATATCAGTCCTGGACTGGTTGTGCTTAGACTATCACAGAGAGAAGGGAGGGAAGAGTTTTTTACTTTACTTAAGTCAAGATTATTTTTTCCTTTGTTATAACAGTCGAACTGGCATCCTAGGTGGTATTTTGGAAAGTACAGAGCAGAATTAGATACAACTCCAGCTCTCAAGATGTTCTGGTAGGGGAGATACCTATATAGCTGTGTATTTTTATATAAGCAATTTACCTAAATATAAATTTATATAGCAATATATAAATATATCTCTCTATATATATTTATATAGCCATATATTATATAGTTATACACACATATAAACATAAATTTATATATATAAAGTTGATTTTATTTACATTGCCTTTTCTATCAAATCTGAACACATATATATAAAACACAGTACAAATGTATATATAATATCCCTGATCAGTCACCACAGTCAAGAGCTTTAAAACCTATCATTGTTGGCTGGGCACGGTGACTCACGCCTGTAATCCCAGCACTTTGGGAGGCCAAGATGGGTGGATCATGAAGTCAGGACATGGAGATCATCCTGGCTAACATGGTTGAAACCCTGTCTCTACTAAAAATACCAAAAAAACACAAAATTTAGTCCAGTGTAGTGGCAGACGCATGTAGGCCTGCAGCCCCAGCTACACAGGAGGCTAAGGCAGGAGAATGGTGTGAACCCGGGAGACGGAGCTTGCAATGAGCCAAGATCGCCACACTGCACTCCAGCCTGGGCGACAGAGCGAGATTCTATCTCAAAACAAACAACAAAAAAACCCCTATCATTGTTATAAATTATATGACTAAACACACACTTGCAGTATGTATGTGTGTGTGTGTGTATACACACACACATATATATATACTGTATATATAGTGTGTATATATATAGACACAACATTGCTTATTATTTTCTCACACTTAATGTAAGTCTGATGACTTTGTTCATTGATAGGAACTTTTGGTCAACCCTTCCCATGTTCAATTTCTATGTTCACAGTAGATGGAGCATGGCTTGCCTTATAAGTGGACTTCTTAATGCATAAATGCATTTTGCTAATGAGTTCCCGGAACATGCTAATGACATTTTGTTCTGGATCATTTCCAAAGTGGTTGCAAGCAAACAAGCTCATTTAAGAGAAAGAGAGAGAGAGAGTTCAGAGGAAGACATTTATTCAGTGACTATTAACTAAAAACATTTGCACATAAATGTGATTACTTGAGAAATTGCATCAGAGTCTGATTGACTGACATTGGAAATTTAAAATAGACTCCCTTGAAGTTCAAAGCTTTACCACAAATCACAAGAATCATTAATTATCCTACACAGGATCTTGGGAGTTGCCTGTTTGTAAAATCTGCTGCCTTTATGTTCATAAAGCTTAAAGTAGAAAAGCAGAGTCCCAAAAAACAACTAGAAAATGGAAGTCTGTTAATTAAAACAATATGTAAACACAAAGTCTGAAAGAATGCCAAGGGTCTACCGTTTGTTGATGAGGTATGATTTCTCTACAACAGCAGCATATGGAGATCACGTAACTGTGATGTATTTGATCCAAGTGGATTAAAATACTAGTCTGGCATTTGAAATAACTTCTGAAAAATACAGAGTTACTATAGTTTCATCACAATTTTCAAGCAATAGAATTGATATGTACCATAGAATTTATTTTATCATTTTTTTAGAGTTATTTGAACATGTTTAATGTGAGTCAAATCAATCTAAATGACATAATAATTTGAAGAATACATGAACAAGCTCTTTTTTGGCCACTAAATTTTTACATCTTTCCTTCTCTCTGAAAGTACATTTTCATTGCCCAATCTTCAATTTAATCTTTTACTTTTTTATTTTTTAAATTGACAGATAAATGTATTTGTTGTGTAAGACATGATATTTTGAAGTATATATACACTGTGGAATGACTACATCTAGTCAATTGACTTATGCATTACCTCAGATGGTCCATCACAGAGTTTAACATCTGTTTTTGTTTTGTTTGCTGTATTTTCCTATTTATGTCTGTATTTTTCTTTGTTTTTAGTTTTAATTAAAAAAAAAAAAAACCAGCATTCTGGTTAGGGTACTACCTCTTGGGTTCAAATCCCTGATGTGTTGATTAATAACTGAGCTCTTGGGCCTCAGTTTCCTTATCTGTAGACTGGAGATAATAATAGTAACTAATTCATAGTGTGGTGGGGTGTGAGTTAACATATGCAATGCACTTTGTACAGTGGCAGGCACGTTGCCAGTGTGTGGTGGATGTTAGTGGTATCATCCACCATAATAGAAAGAGCTAGCAAATTGAATGTCTGATACATGAATAGATCACTTTTCACCTAATAAATAACTTTGATGCTATTAAAATAATGGCTAAGAAAATAATATCCCCTCATAAATTGAAGAAGGGAATCTAAACAACATGTGCAGATTTCAATATCTGAGCTATAGACATGTCTGATTATTCTGTAGTTGGAAAGGCTTCATGTCATTAATGTTCTAAGATTTTGATGGGGGAAATTAATAAGCTCCTGGACATTGAAAAACATTTTTATCCAGTCATGTTGAGTTCAATAAAAAGGATTCTTTTGAGAAAATCTAAGTTGGCAAATAAACCTTTAATCATTGTATTCTATATCTAAAAGAAGGAAAAATAAGGGAGAGGAAGAGAAAGAGAGAGAGAGAGAGTAATATGAGTGAATAGATTTTTAAAAAGCAGAGAGTCGCAGGAATCAGAATAATCCAGAGTTTATCGGTTTACGCTGACACATTTTCCTGGCAAAGGCCCTGACTGTAGGCAGAGTCACATGACCAGGAGGCTGTGTGTGTGTCTGCTTAAGAGCCTGTGAAGCTCTTTGGCTCCAAACTAGCATGTGTACCATGTGACGCTGGGGTTGCCATGGTAAGTACATAGTGTGCAATTGATGCTTTTTTTCCTGATATGCTGCTCTATCATAAATGCAACAGAATTCAAATTAATACTAAAAAGAAAATCACTGCAAGAGGAAGTTTTATGGGGCTTTGATTAAATATTCAGCACTTATGCATGAGCTCACCCTAGATTCTGCAAACATATGTGCCATATCTATCATTTTTCCTCAAATATAATTTACCTTAAAATAGTCGATGGATCATCAGTATACAATTAAATAAATATATTAACCTCAGTTTTATTGTTTTCTCTTTGGCTGTGCTGAGGTTTACTTTATAGTGAGATTTTTAGCTACCTGAATATTATTGATTTCAAAAGAAAATGATTTTTCTTTGTTCTTCAAAATATTTCCATGCAAAATGCCAGAGACATTGCAAGGAATTCTGGGTATTCTGAACTTTGTGAAAATCTGAAGACACTATTATGGATCCAATGTGAAAGCTGTCCCAAATACCAGTTCGTGGCTTTGGAAACTTTTGAGTGCTCAGAAGGTCCTCTTGGTTCTCCACAGTGTCACTATGCAAAATGCAAGCTTAGCATTTGAACTGTGAATTTGGAATCCTGCTGTGGTTTCTTTTGTGGTCTGCCAGATTTGATTCATGTACAAGAAACTGATGGGCAGGCCATTACTTGTCCCTAAATCCCCCCTACCCACCCCCACCCAAATAATGCATTATTTCCTATTCTTTCTTCCTTTTCATAACTGTTCTTTGGAGTCAGATACATCTGAGCTTTACCCTAAGTCTGCCACTGGCTAATTATATGATCTTGGAGAATTTCTTAAAGTCTCTAAGACTCAGCTTAAATAAAACAAATGATAGAATCTGCCTCATGGAGATATTATCTGGATTAAACAGATGCAACATGTATAGAATTTATAGGATACGTTATATAATAAGCACTAAATCAATGTCATCGGTTATTATGGTCTCTTTATGGTCACTTACATTTTTCTCTCTTACATTATGCAAATTTTTAGAAACAAGCTGTCCTAGAACTTTAAACATGTCCTGAAATGTTCTTGAAGCTTTACTGTGCATGTGGATCAATAATCCAAAGAACTCAACCACAAATGCAATTCTAAAGCCCAGTTTCCTGATGCTTTCCCAGGAATCATGTTTGGGAAGGCCAGAATACATTGAAATCTTTTCCAAAGAATTGGGCTAGGTGATGACAATTAGGTCAACAAAATGAATGGATAGAGTAGCAGGTGTTTGAAAGCTATGAACTGCAGGCCAAATTCGACTTGTCACCTGTCTTTGTAAATAAAGTTTTATTGAAACACTATCACACTCATTCATTTAAGTAGCCTTGAGGGCAATTTCATGCTACAGCAGCAGAACTGGGTAGTTGCCGTATGGTACAAATGCCCAAAATAATCAAATGATCACTATCTGAAAATATTTGCTGAGCTATGGACTAGAGGGTACCTGAGTAGGAAAACACAGAAAGTGGGAGGAAGGTTTTAAAGAGCAGAACTGCCAAATGGTATTCAGAACTCAAGTCTCAAAGTAATCATTCAGGTTTCCCCTGGATTCCCATATTGAAAAAGAACTCAAAGGCCAGCAGGGAAGAGAGGACAATAATCAACTATGGCTGGGACAAAAACAAATATTTTAAATTATAAATGACGATAAACTTCATTGATTATTCTCTTCCTGAGAAGAGAGAACGCTTTCTTACTAGGTCAGCCCTACAGAATTCAGATATCTTTCAAAGACTGAATGAGGAAAAATCAACCCCTTCTGCATACCCATCAGATCTCCCAAATCCAGAAATGTTACCTTGATCTGCACAATAATGAGCTTAACCAGAGAGAGGAGTAGAGAGAGGAAAGCCTGGGTTGGCTGGTAAGGGGACTCTTAGGAGTTTATAGGTAGGAAGGAGAGTCATTGTTTTTCTGTTTTTTGTTTTGTTTTGTTTTGTTTTTTGTTTTTGTTTGGTTTTTTGTTTTGGAATAAAATGCTCATTTGGATATTCTTCCAGACACCAGCAAAGATCTGAATCACTTTACAAATCTTCCAGGTCATTAGATTCTCATTTGTTCAAAAGGGATTCTGTACCAGATCTGGCCATTATTTGGCTCACTTTTAATTTTATGCATGGAAAGAAAATGATTAGACGAGGTGTATTAAACTCAGAATAGAATTATGTAGATTATGTAAAGAATGCTAGTAGACCAGAATAAAACATAGCAAGCAATAGTGTCTGTGAAGACCAGAGAAGGTCTCAGTGAGATACCACTTGGGCTGAGCCCTGAAGGAGCCACAAGGACTTGGACAGGGAAGGAGACACACGAGTGGTGAACGATGGAAAGGACACAGACGTGAGTAAAGGCTAAACTTGCGGGAGGACTACACATTCTCTATGGCTGGAGAGCACTGACCCATCCAGCAATACTGATGTTCCATTTAGTCCTCACTACAATCTGTCAAGACGGTCATTGGGATTGTGATTTTTACAGATGAGGAAACTGTGATATTAAAAGGAAAAATATATTTGACTAAAATTACACAGTTTGATGAAGTGTCATTATTTGTATCTCACTTAGTATCACGTTAAGAAAATTGTCCCTTTTGCGGACAATCTCTGGAATGTTGAATTCTGGATGGTGACTATTTGGGGTAAGATTGAATAGTTACCCAATCTGAATATTCCCTAACATTTCTCCATCTATCTTGGAGTTGTGTGGGTAAACTTTTAGGATGCCAGGCAGCTTTTCTGCTCAGAGGTCATTAAGAAGTTTTTAAACTTTCCCTTTTTCTTACGCAAAGATTCTAGGTTTCATTGCCCAACTGATAGCCATGTCCAATAAAAATCTAAACTAAACAGAATAATTTTGGTTGGAACTAGTCTTATTTCTCTTTTTAATTTAGCAATGACTTGCTATATGACCACAGGTAACCCACTTTTCCTGCTTGGATGACATTACATATTAATCCAAATCTGAGAAAAATTGTAAAATAGGGAATTAGTTACTGGCTCAGGGCCACTCTTTTTATTTCACAGTCTTCTTGCTGCTTCTACTTTTCCCTTACAACTGCAGTGCTCTCTCACCTATTTTATGGAGTGAGTCTAATAAAATCATTCACAGTCAGGTAGAAGAAGTGACTAATAATCATCAAACTATACTAATATGTTATCTCTTTGCTTGTCTTATTAAAAGTGAACAAATATGCAAGCCCAAAGAGTCATTTCATAATTTGGGGATTTATGGCTTCCAGGCATTTCAAGAGAGGTATTTTCTCAGGGTACTGGTTGAGTAAGCACTTCCTCAAACTATACCACATGACTAGCTTCCTATTCATTCATGAATAAAATCTCAGGATATCAATAATTGAATCAATCACTCAGATATACTTATTGAGTGTCCCCTGTTCCAAGTGCAGTGGAAGAGCAAAGCGAGTTCCTGCCCTTGTGTTGTGGGTACGTTAGTGGGTAAGAGTTCACACTGACTTAGCACTTACCACGGATTCTCTTTTATGCTGTCATTGTGTCTAAGGTCACTTATTTTTACAACATCCTAATCTGTAGGTACTGATATTACATAGAGAAAACTGCAGCCCAGTGAGTCTGAGTAATTTGTCCGTCATCACACAGCCAGGAAGAATGAGAGTAAAATGTGGCTTGGAAGGAAGTCTGACTCTACAGATCCTACTGCTACATTATATTATAGGTTGAGGTGAAAATATTAAGTAGAATTCTTTTTAAAAAGAAAAGAGAAAGAAAGCAAAGATAAGTATAACATGTAACTAATTTTCTAGGGGATGTTATAATTTTTAAATTTCAATTATCGAGAATTAATTCCCGCCAAACTGTCTTTATTTTTTCACCTTGATGTTTCTCACTAAAATGAATTTAAACTTGAGCTTACTCTTAACTATTCCTCTCCCCCTTCATTTCTTTCTTTCTTTTTCTCCTCTCATACAATGACACACTAATTCTTTTACACAATCTTGTCATCAAACTGAAAATAATACACTTATATGACCTGTATGTCCCATTAGTAGTTTCATTACTTAAACAAAAGAGTTTCTCTTGAAAATCTCTTCATTAATGTGCCTGCTAAAATCTATCAGAATAAAACTCTGGGTGGTTGTATAAAATCCTAAAGTAATTCTAAAAACATAAACATTTATTTCTCTTTGATTATTCTCTACAGAACAGTAGTTTCCATCCTACCACAGGAAAAAAAAAAGGGGGGTATTTTTAAACATATTAGATAGGCCTCTTAGAAAAGTCAATTTTCAAACAGAAACTCGACAATAGAAAGGCCTCTTTAATAAGTGCATTTTCAAACAGAAACTCGACAATAGAAAGGCCTCTTTAATTTCCCCCTCACATTAAGTTTCCTATTCCAAGTGTGTGTCAAGAATTTAATTGCAGCATGAAATTAGCCAGTTATAAAATACTGTACTTGTGCCCTTGCCTTCTAAAGTAGAATGCACTAAATAATTTGCTTAATGGCCTCTAACATGAGACCTCAATTTAATAACCAGAGTGCCCTTACGTGTTGGATAAATTCCTAGTGAGATATGCTCTGTGTGTAATCCATCAAAACATCAATAGATCAAACACACACACTCACACACACACACAGAAACTAAAAGAAAAATATAAAGCTGATAGGCCAAGCTGATGAGTTTAAAACGAACCAGCCTGGCAGATGACTGTACCTTTTGTAGGAATGCACGTGATTCCTTCTCTTATAGCTGTGTGAGCAATACCCTCAAGGACTCAGCAGTGGGAGATTACATGGCCAGTCCACAGACACGAGTGTGTTAGGGACCTTACATGTTTCTGTCTCCTTTTTCTGAAAGCTCTATTTCTTTAAAAAAAAAAAAAAATCGGTTTCTATAGTTGAGGTTGCCAAAAGGTTGGCTTCCAGAAAAGCAATGTTTCTATAATGATTACGTGTCAGTTTAGACATACCACTTTCAATATGATGGAAATGAATTCAATCTCTTTTTGTACTTCATAGAACTACAAAGATTTCTTTTCCTGATTACTTTTAACAAGCATTTTGCAAACTTATTAGTTCAGAGACTAGAGAAGATGGAAACAAAACTGGTTGTTTAATGAACGGGCTAACATTTACTGACCTATAATCTCCCTTTTCACTTTACTTTATGGTGAATTTATATCCACATATTGCTTTGGATTTATGAGAACTAAGTCAATGAGAGTAGCAGAAGATGATAGAATAAATATAAAATAAATTAAATAAAACAGAGGAAAGGATAATTTGAGGGAATTCCAAAATCTTCATATTGATTTTTGGACTTTGTAGTTTAGACTGGTAAATATAGGTAAATGCGTTGCTAAACCAATGCATTTATGACATTTATAGTGAAGATATTGAAATGTAAGGACTTGATAAAAAATAATACTAGATCATAACTCTGGGACTTTAGGTCTCAAAAGCCAATATCAAGGATCTAGAACTAGATGTACCATATGACCCAGCCATCCCATTACTGGGTATATACCCAAAGGATTATAAATCATGCTGCTATAAAGACACATGCACACGTATGTTTATTGCAGCACTATTCACAATAGCAAAGACTTGGAATCAACCCAAATGTCCATCAGTGACAGACTGGATTAAGAAAATGTGGCACATATACACCATGGAATACTATGCAGCCATAAAAAAGGATGAGTTTGTGTCCTTTGTAGGGACATGGATGCAGCTGGAAACCATCATTCTTAGCAAACTATCACAAGAACAGAAAACCAAACACCGCATGTTCTCACTCATAGGTGGGAACTGAACAATCAGATCACTTGGACTCGGGAAGGGGAACATCACACACCGGGGCCTATCATGGGGAGGGGGGAGGGGGGAGGGATTGCATTGGGAGTTATATCTGATGTAAATGACAAGTTGATGGGTGCTGACGAGTTGATGGGTGCAGCACAGCAACACGGCACAAGTATACATATGTAACAAACCTGCACGTTATGCACATGTACCCTAGAACTTAAAGTATAATAATAATAAAAAATAAATTTAAAAAAATAAATTAAAAAAATAAAAATAAAAAATTTTAAATTTCTATGTTAATTTATGAGCTAAGTAAACTGGATGACTCTTCCTATAGTACTTAGAAGTGGTGTGCTATATTATTTATGAGGTTATTTGCTTTGCTCAGAGATGATAATTAGGGTTTGAGTAAGGCAAATTGAAACTGGAGAACATTAAAAGAAAGTATGCAGATGAGATTGATTAATTTGACTTACTTATATCTCAGAAGAAAAATAATTTGATAAAAACTTAAATTTTAATTAGTTCATTGTCCTGCTATCACATTTAATACAAAATCACATATTCTTAGTTCACTTTTTAAAATCTACCTTAATTAATGTGAAGGAGTTGAGGGAGACTCTTTTTCCCCAAAGTTTAGGTATGAATGTAAACAAAATAAAATAAAATAAAATGTCATATTTGAGATATTCAGTCTCAATCTTCAATTCATGATATTGAATTTCATCAAGTATCTTAGGGACTGTGTTATTAACATGAGGAATAAAGTATCTCTGAATCTTCATCTTAGAAAATTTCATAAAAAGGTCATATATTTCCATCATTGATAATACCTTCATGATGCATGTAGTAAAAAGGTGAGGTTTTTGTTAACTAAATTGACTGCTCAAAGAGTTGAAACTAGTGAATGTATCTATTATGTACTATTTCTTGTCTGCCAGAATATGTTGCATTCTTATCAGCAACTAACAAGAGCTGCTAGTTGGCACATGGAGATAGTTTTATTGTGCTGTATCAGGTTGATCATTATGAGCCTGTCACTAAAATAGGGTTTTATCTGTGTGACTGAGATAACAAAACATGCATGTATTATTAAGCACATCATTAAAAAATAAACATGCATACACTTGTCTAGGTGAACACCAGGCCACAATATGAGAGATTTGTTTATTCCTCCACATGTTCACTAAGGCCATTTCATTTTTTTCCCAGGTTATAGTTCCTACAATAGTTCATACATGCCATCAAGCCTGAATTGAACTCTTCATTCAATTCTGGGGTGACAGAGGCCATGCTGTTTTCATGTTAACTAAATCACAGTCTGTCTCAAACCAAGATGACCAATTGTGTTAAATTAAAGATAGAGGTTCTTTACTGAAGGCAGCTTACACAGGGGCCTGTGTTGACACCTCTAAGCTGACTTTCTTTTAGAATTCTAAGTCACACTGAAATGGAATGACTTGGATAGACAGGGTCACTGCATTAATGACAAATCCACAAGCCGCATGGCATTCATTCCTAAAACCCAGTACCATCCTAATCTTTCATTCCCCTTCTTTAATGCAATCATATAACTGCACAGGCTTCATGTTTTCACCTCATTTCAAAATGCTCTCTTACATGCACCATCTCTCCTTGGAGACTTCTAATCTTGTAAGAAGTGATAGAATAGTTTCCCTTCCACTATAGACTCGGAAGCAAGAGCTTTTATTTTCTAGTCATCTGCGAAACTGATTGACTTCTTTAGAAAACTCATATGGTGTCAACTCAAACCAGAGTATCAAAAAGCCGTATTTTATTGTGTCTTTTGATAACGTCTGTTTATAATCATGAGAGCTTCTGATAGCTAGCCATTGGGAAGAATACTAGTCATAATATCTATCATTAAAAAGAATTGTTCATGATTAGAAACCAGACTAAGATGCTGTCATTAAAATATTCATGGAAGTGTTCTGCTACTTTGTTTCCTTTTCTCCTTTATTCTCCTTGTTTTGTGCCTGAGAGTTTCCACCTGAAGGGTATCTCTACACTACAGTGATGCCCTCATCTGACTTTGCAAGTTTTGTATTGACTATACTTTTTTCCAGTTGTATTTTTAGCTGACACTGTTGGCAATGGTGTGTAGTTGAATTACTCCCTGCCAGTTTTGTTTTTTTTTTTAATAGATCGGTTCACAGCGTCCTTGCCTATTGCTTATCTCTCCAGTTATCTGTCCTTTTTTGCTGTTGCTGGTAGTGTTCATTCAGACAGACATCATTCTTTCCTTTTACCTGTTTATTTCAGTCTAACCCTGTGAAAAAAATTCATCATGAGTCAGGAGAAATTCCTCATGGCATGTATTACTGGTATTGTGATTTGAGTGGCAGCCGACTGACACTTAGAGAACAATTTATCTACCTGAATTGGACTAGACATCACTAATGCACATGGCAGATTGATTGTACAGCTTTAGTGGATGTATTCTTTATTAATGAGATTCAGTATGATTTGCTAAAAAGCCTTTTACTGGGTAGTCATTTTCCTTCCCCCTTCACGATCTCTTTTTATCCCATTTAATCTGTTGAACCATATACCATGTTTTGAAAATGTGTTTCTTTCCTCTACTTTTATTTGAAATACCGAGACATTTTAAATAATTGCTGGCAAACTGAACGGAACAAACACAAAATAAAAGAAAAGAAATATTGGAATTGAAATGGATTATAAAAGACAGGAAACCAGAAAAAGAATTAAAATCCTAAAAAGTCATTTAAGTGAAATAAATGTAAAATTATGTGGAAAAGAAGAAGAAGGAAACCAAGAATAACATTTGACATTTGAAATAACTGATTTCTAGAAATGAAAGTATTTGTACTGATAGGGGTTGTACAGCGTCATGGGATTCCTTTCTAAAGAAAATATGCTATTTGTATTGATTTGCTGAAAGTTGTGAGTTGCTGAGGTTTGGGGACTTCAAATAGGCCCCAGCAAAAATCTAGAGAAAAACCATAAACTACACATCTCTTAACCCTTTGCTTCATTATCCAGAGGCCACTGGGCAGGAGAGAATAATTTGTCTTAACTCTGAGTTTTTTCTAAAACACCAGAAGATGACATAAGGTTGAACTATTTTAGATTCTAGTCTCACCCTGAACAAATATTCCCTCCTAAGTAATTTCCAACCTGGTAGAGGAGGAGGATAAAAAAGGAAGTGACTTCTCTACTCCTGAGAGAAGAGTCTTCATGTGCCCTGATTACTACAGATATTTCCCCATTATCTTTCTTTTTAAATTTCCCCATTACTGTTTATTTTTGTAAATCACAAAATGTCGTCTGTCCCCTAAGTAAAATAAAATGCTGAAAGAATAATGTTCTCCTAAAAATAACCTAGAAAACAATTTGCTTGACAAATGATTTTCAATCCTATTTTGTCACTTGTCTCAAAAACAAATACTGTTTAAATTGTATATACTGACAGGCATCTAAATAATTTTTAAAATTATATGTGACAGTCTAATAATAACAAGCAGCCTAGGTGGTTAAGAAGACTTCTCACTAGGTGCGATGACTCATGTCTGTAATCCTAAGAGTTTGGAAGCCTGGGGAGGGAGGATTGCTTGAGTCCGGGACTTCAAGGCCAGCCTGGGCAACATAGTGAGATCCCATCTCTACTATCAGCTGGGCATGGTGGTGCATGACTGTGGTCCTAGCTGCTTGGGAGGCTGAGGTGGGAGGATCACTTAAGCCTGGGAGGTTGAGGCTGCAGTGGGCCATGATTGCACCACTGCACTCCAGCCTGGGCAACAGAGGGAGATCCTGTCTCAAAAAAATTTTTACAGTAAATAAATAAAACAAGAATTCCTCTAGAAAAACATCCTAATAACTCAAATTTATCTGTGCCATTCTGATTCTCTCTGTAAAAGAGCTGGATATGTCAGGGTTACAATGACTGTATCAAGTACTATATGAAAAAATAAATACAAAAATTAGCTGGGTATGGTGGCATGCATGTGTAGTCTGAGCTACTCCAGAGGCTGAGGTGGAAGGACCACTTGAGCTTGGGAGGTAGAGGTTGCAGTGAGGCGAGATCACGCCACTGCACTCAGTCTGGGTGTCAGAGTGAGACCCTGTCTCAAAAACAAACAAACAAACAAAAAGTAAAGAAAAGGAAAAGAAAAAAGAACTCCTCTTTGCCTGTGCAAAAAACAGCTGTCGGTTATTGTTGGGCTGGCTTCCCCTAGCATCCTCAAACCAATATGAAACTGAAACCTACCAGTAGCATTTACCCTGCAATGTTGAATATACATTGCTCTTCAGAAAAGAAATCGAACTACAAAAAAATTTTAAAAATTATTTTAGGTTTTAGTTCTTGTAGACATAAAGTAGGCATTTTATCTTCATAATTCATTACTTCTTTCCCTCTTTAACTTTAGCCTAAATGTATGACATTTTCACCAAAACATTTATATTAATAGAGTAAAAATATAGCAGCTCATGTGCCAAGGAAAAAACCTTTCAGGGTAATTCCCTGAAAATATCTGGAAATTCATTAGCGAATTGCACTTAACAATATCACATGTTATGCCTGCTTATTTACTATTCCCTTGGAGAAGTCATTATCAGTGCACTGAGTGGGTTCAACACAATCTGATTTGACAAGTGTTTAATAACCTACTATGCACAAGAGACAGCTTCTCTGCTCTTGGAAGCTAGTTTAATAATTAAGACTAAACCTACCAATTATTGCATCCTTTTGAATCTATTCATATGCCAAAATTATCCTCGTGTAATTTTAACTATTTTAGGAGAAAGAACAAAATATGTGTACATGGATAAAATAAAACAAAATGATAAAGTAGAAAAGTCACAGTTGGGGGCTGGGTACATGTGTCATTTGCAAATGTCCAAAGCAAACAATCTTCCCGTGTATTGCTTTCTACTCTACAAGGAAGTGGAATCTTTGTAGACATGGTGCCATATGATGTTATTAAGATAGCCACGTTAAGTGATAAAGATGAAGGTAAAAATGATGACAGTAAAATAATAATGATAATAGTAGTAGTAATAATAATAGTAATACAAATACAATAATAGCAGCTACCAATTCTATAATAGGTTGGTTACCCCATTAGTGGCACCACAGGTTCTATCTTTTCTGTCTTTTAACAGCTCAACAAAATGAAGATTCTTATTTCCAATTCAAAAGGAATAAACAACTTTAAGAGTTAAGGAACTCATTATGAATCTCATTAAAGCTAGCCAGTGAAAGAAACTGATTCCACCTTGTAGTAAGGCACAAGGATTTTCCCACTATGTTCCCTTTCACCCATATACACAGCATTACTCCAAGTTTCATTCTTACAATGAGGTAATAACCTACAGGTTTATTGAAATACCCAAGAACAGAAAACATCCCCAGTTGTTTTCTATCTAGTTGAAAGCATCAACTAGTTATCTATGTATCCATCATTGCAAAAATGTCTGAAGTGAACATCACCAATGCTAATAACTGAATCTTCCCATTATCAGAGCATTTTTCCTTTTTGAAAATGTCAAGCATTCTGTAGGCCTACATCTGCCATTTACCTTCCTTCTTAGATTACAGGATTTGTGACTGTCATCTCTGCCCTAAACTGGAAAGCAGTCGAGTGTGTAGATCATATAGCTCTTAGAATCAGTGTCACCGATTGCATGGTTTCACTAACTGCACAAAAGGCAGAGACCTCTAGGCAATTGTTCATTTGTTCTGGTTAATCTGGGTGCTTGCCCTCCATTTGCTATTTAATGAGTGTAAAGTTTCAGTTTTGCAAGATGAATAAGTTCTAGAGATCTGTACCTGTGGTTAACAATACTGTATTATGCACTTAAAAATAGATCTCATGTGTGATGTTATTACACACATAAAATAGCAAAAACTTTCCTGAAACTTAAATGTGTATATGTATACAGTTTTTAGAGTTTTATAAAAGTATTTCAAAATTTTTGACTTTTCATAAGTATATTAAAAGTTTTATAAAAGTATTAACATTTCTGTGAAACTGTCAACCTCATATCTACAAATTATCAAAAACGAAACGTGAAATTCTAACAAATAGTAACAAATCATTGAAATCCTAATACACATTTCAAACATACTGTGTCTACAACTTTTCTCACCAAACCTGGTTATTCTGCCATCTTCCACATCTCAGTTAATGGAAACACCATGCTTTTAGCTTGCTCTCACACTTCCCATCCAATCTGTCACCAAATTCTGTCAACTCTACCTTCAGAATGTAACTACGATTCCATCACATCTCACCTCCTCCAGTGCTGCTGTGGTCCCAGCCACCATCTTCCCTCATCTCTATTGCTTTTACAGCCTCCTGACTGGTCTCCCTGCCCTGCCCTTACTGAGACGCGTCTCATCCCAATTTCACCCTGAGCTAAGCCAGCTTCCTGACAGTAACCTCCATGTCCTCACGAGATTGGACTCCATTGCTTCTGGCCTGATCTTCTAACCCCCACCTGCTCTGCCCTGTTCAAACCACAGTGATATCCTTCACGGACCTTCTATGTGCTAGGAATGCTCCCCATTATGACCTCTTCTCTCCACATTCCTTCTTCCTTAGAAATCTGTTTTTCCTGAGGTCTGCATGGCTTCTTTACTCACTTATTACTTCAGGTCTTTACTCAAATGTCACATCCTCAGTGAGTCTTTCCCTAAGCTTATTTTAAATTGCACTATCCCCATGCCCCTGATCCCTAATTCTCTTGTTTAGTTTTTTTTTTTTTTTTTTTCCCCACAGAATGTATTACATGTGCACTTACTCTGTATGTACTTGTTTCCTTTTTGTCTGCCCTCTCCACCTCTCAACCCTCTACCAGATTGTAACTCCGATGAGGACAAGCATGTTTTGGTATTTTGTTCACTATCTTATCCCAAGCACCTAGAGCAATGACTGACATATAATAGATGCCCAATATATGCTTAATGAAAAATTTAATACAGAAAAAAATAGCTATGCAATACATACAAACATCAACCTAATAGAAAATTAAGAAGTCTCCTTGGTAACGGCTCTCTTCATTCTTTGCTGAACCACTTCATTTTTTATTCAAACATCAGGATATGCCGAGTGGTATACTTAGCTCCAAATCAGAGATGAAAATGCAATTTACTAATTAAAATAATGGATTTTAAATACCGGTCTTTTTATTTTTTAAAACATCTTCCTTGTACATCTTATTGAAATTGATTTTCTTTTTCTTTCTTTTATAAAGTGATCTTTTTTTCTGCTTCCTAGCAGGCTAGCTATATTCACATTCCAGTATGGACATGAATATTCCCTTGTGTATTTCCAAATATGAGCATTATTGGGAATAACTTTTAACTAGAGGCATGTGTTTCAAGCATAGTTTCATTTTGAGGGGGAACTTGATTTTCCTTTTATCAATTCGTGATTAAAATTAATTTTAAGGTAACCCACACATATATAGTGAAGACATTTTCTTTAGGCGACCTCAAAGTTAGAAGCCTTGGAGCAATTTTATTAGCATGCTCAGGCTCTATTCTAGCAGTTTCATTTGTTACATTAGACACATTCTCTAGGAGACATTGCATTTTTAGCAGTTCAAAAAGTCCCCTGACTCACAGCCTTACTCCATAATAATTTCTTTTTCCTACGGGTTTTTTTTTTTTTTTGAAACATTTTACAAAGGCCATCTTTGGTTAAAGATATCTTCCAATAGCTAGAAGAATATAAAAAATAGTCCTCAACAGTAAACTATTGACAGTCAGTCTATAACCATCTCTCCATATTTAACATTACTTTTCAAAGAAAAATTACCTTAAATTCTCCAATGGGCTTCTGTTTAATCATTCAATTTGCCATGGTGTTGGATGTTTGGAAGGTCCACTCTTCACTGCAATTTCCTCTGTCAGAAGAGCTTAATTCTCATGCTGACTGAGTAGCTCACATGGGGCTGTTCTGAAAGGCCCCTCCTCTTGCCAACATCTGTCTATTTATTTCAGATATAGAACAGATACTGAGCTTCTTAAAATGTAAAATAAGTGCTACTTCTAGGATATAATTAAAGTCAAAACAACCAAAAGTATAAATAGCTCTTGAAAGGTACGTGAGAAGACTGAAGGAGGCTTACCCTAACAGGAGCCTTTAAAGGACCTTTTTTAAAAGTTGTCTCTACTCTGTCCTGGCAGGTGACTAGATGAAAATCCAAGGATTGTCTCTATTACTAATATAAGCATAATGTAAACTGTAAATTTATAAATTCTGAAGTTTGTATTAAGCATCTTGGGAATCTTGATGGCTCTAACTGAAAACAATAGGCAAGCAGGACAGACGCCATTTTGACTTGTATAAGGGGACTCCTTAGATTAACTTTCCCCATGAGCACTGAAAAAAGAAAAAAAAGAACACCTATCATAAATTAATGCATTTAGAATCATCCTTGCAGATTAAACATCCGGCTCAATAAAGAATTTTTCTGGTCTAATCATATGGTTTGAGGAATAAAAAACTTGCCCATGCATTTGATTTTTTTTAACCAAAATTACTCCCATATATGAATATCTTGTTTAGCTTTGAAGAAGAAAATCTGGATGCATGATTTTTACATAAAAACAAGCAAAGCAGCTTGTGGTCCCCTGAAATTATTAATAGAAAAGTGATTCAAATTAATCACAAACACAAGAGGAAGCTGAAATTAGAGAGGGTTATTAAGATACTGGCTGCTGTTTAATCTCACCCGTTATCAACACATTAACCTTGTTTTCTCTGCCTGAGCACTAAGTCCTACAGCAAAATTAGGTCAGAAATTCACATCAGATCAGATCAGCTGATTCATTCCAGCAAGACCCTGACATGCTACAGATTTGAGTTTAATTCTAGATAGGAGGATGGCTGAGGGCTTGTGTGTGTGTGTGTGTGTGTGTGTGTGTGTGTGTATGTTGCTCAAAGCATAGGTTAGTTACACAGTATTTCTGTGCTCCCTGTAGAGTATTCCTAAATGCTCTTAGGCAAGCTGGTGGAATATTTCTTAAAGTTGATGGTGTGTTTCCAAACCTTTGTTTAACCATGTTCACTCCACCTGTGCAATGGGGCTTAAACACTCCTTTTCATGTAGAAATAGGGTATCTCATTTTTCTACATGCCTCCAATTAAAACAAACCTAATAATATTAGCTACTCGTGACCAAAATAGCTATTCATGGTGCAATGAGTGGGTATATCATTCACAAAAATGCACTTCAATAGATGCTATTTCCACAAAGTCTACTGCCACAAATCATGGGTATGTTCCCAGAAGCCATTACTATCTAAAGAGGATTTATGTAACTGTTAACATTTCTCTAATAAGAGCTCTCTGTGTAATTATGTCTTTGGGTAAAGTAGTCATTTAAAATATTAACCAATTCAAAACTTGGATGTCATAACCATTTGCCTTTTGGGTAGCAATGTGTTAGTAAAGGAAAAACAAATATTTTCTTTAGATATATTAGATTTCTAATATATCTAAAACCAAATATTTTTGCTTTATTTTTCTTCATGGTCCAAAGGATGGACTTTAGTGGTTCTTTTTGAGTAACAGAAATAATGACTCTTTCAAATTTAGATAGCTTTCAAGTATATATAATAATATGCAATTGCATGTATTCTTTTAAAGGAGCTATAAGTAATCTAATTCCATTTCTGTCACTTTTAAAGAGGAAATATAACCTCATATAGATCCCTTGAGGGCATCCACAGGGAACGGAGACATTCCTAATCAGCCTAAGTAGTCCTTTGTGTCAGAACCACTTTGCTAAAGTCGAGAGCTGTCTTCCAGATTCACAATGTTTAGGAAAATTTAACTAATGTAGCATTTGTTTGATTAGAAAAAAGGAAATCCTACCCTTACCTATGAGAGATATGATGCTCAGAAAGACATGTACTGGGAACAGCTTTTCTTGTTGCTTTTAATTTAAAGGATGTTTCCTATATTGTTTTTAAAATACTATAGCTAATAGCAAAATGAGACAGTGCAAGAACCAGTTTCAGAGTTCAGAAAGAAAACTTTGTTTGAAGGGACTTTTTGTGCATTTGGCATATCAGATTATCTTTGGATTGCCTGTCCTTCTCAGGGGATATCGTCACTTGATGGCCTAAACTTGGTGGCCTGTAAATAGTCAGCTCCCAGGAAGGTGTTCACAGGTACACCCAGGTACTGCCTTAAGGGATGTTTGTGGCTAGACTCTGTTCTAGTCCGTCACTTGCCTTCTTCTCATTGGCTGGTTCCTGAACGTGTCAATGGTTCAATACACGACTACCCTTCCTGTTTCTTACCTTTTCTCTCAATCACATGATAAACTGGAATTTTGCAACCCATCTCAAGGGAACTCATTTGTGTGAAGCTATAGGTTTTGTGTATTTGTTTTCTTATAGGATTTTCATTAAAAAAGTAAATCTCATTTAACAGTGCCTGCACAAAACCATTAGGATTTAAAATAGCAGAAAAGATGAGCTACTAAAATAATTTTTCATTCTCCATTAACTTGTTTCCTTTAAGTCTTTTTCTCTTTTTCACCAAATGTTATTTGAAGCTGTTAGGAAAAACACTAAGAGCATCGCTTCTTATCTGATATTTTTTCACCCAGCCAGACTTTTGAGTAAAATCCCATTTGAGAAATGGAAGTGAAGGTACAAGAAAGTTAATAGTGACAAGGTGCTCAAGTTAGTTTAAAAATAAGGAATTGGGCTCAGAAAGCCTAAGTGACTTAGAACACTGAGAAAGTGATGAGGATATTCTTTTTCTAAGAGCTCAGTGTTTTAAGCTTCCCAGCATCAGCACAAAAGGCATTTCAGCACATATGTGATCCAGAAGGTCAATCATATGAAATCCTATTTCCATTTTTTAAGCAATCCTTGGCAGTCTGCACATTTCTGAAATTGCAACTGGCATATTTCACAGAGAATTATCATCAATGCCTTTTCAAGGTCAAACATGCCCCATCTTTAGATTTTCAGCATGTATATTCTATATACTAAACTGCGGTATATTTTTAAAAGGCATTCAGCAGATATGTTACATAATTTTAAGTAATTAGACTATGTTTATTAATGCCTCATTGATTTCCCTCTACTCAATGTAAATTGCATGCTAAAAATATTAAAACATGTGTTAGGCTTAGATGTTGGTCCTCTGTATCTTTCACCATCCCTGGAATCCCAAAATGCCAGTGTGACTAGCGACTTGCTATGGACTTTCTCAAAATACTAAAAACACATTTTTTTATTAAGAACGTGGCAGCAGTTCCAAAATTGTAGTTTGAGAAAAGAGTGAAAGACTGTTATACTTTTTAAATTGTCAGAATTCTGAGATATCCAGTCACCATATGAATGAAATAAAATTGAATGTGGACGTTACCATGAGTACTGAGACTAGATCATTTGAGATTCCACAGCCAGTCTATTATAAGGAGGTTAAAGACTTTAGCCTCCTCATCCTGTCCTATCATTATTTGTTTGGCCTGTTTCACTTTTCTCTCTCCAACTTCCTCTCTTACCTATCCAGATACTATCTCTGTCCTCACACCGTACGTGGGTCCTGATTTTGGATAAGGAAGACACCTGAGAAATCTCAACAACTAGAAAACTTTACTAGTATTCTGCCCCCTCCAGAGATATTCGTATTTTAAATTAAAATTCTAGAAAAACATGTTGGGGGAGGGAAAGTAGGAAAGAAAGGAAAATTCTAGTTAACAAGACACATACACATTTTTCAAACCCTAGTGCATGTGCTTACAGTGAGGACAGTAATAAAATAATGTTTGGGATATGATTGACCTCACCAGGTTTGGGGCATGGCCCACAAATGACTGTCTCCCATATGTGCACCTGGTCAGGGTTCCTGCTGCCATCTGAATGTCTACCTGTGATTGTCTTTGAGGTGAGGTCTGAGTGTGTCCTGATGGGAGTAATTCCTCTGTGCCTCCGCAGCACAGGCATGGAACAGGCTTCCATCTTGGTTTACTTTCCTAGCCCACTATTTTCCCACTAGAGCTTGTCCTAGACCCAAGGCTCCAGCTCTTCTCCACTTGGCAGCTTTAACTGTACTGAAGCTTTTGGAGAAACAGGGAGAAAGGACTGTTCTTTAATTCTACCTTTCTGTTTCTTTTTCTACTAGTTATTCTCAGCTGCTCTGATGGTTTTTCACAAATTTTATCTCCATAATTTGGCTCCTGATTTAGATCTATGTATTGACTTGAGACAACCAGGTTTGGGAACTTTTCATGCCAGTTTTTAGTCTTTCATTCATTCATGATATATTCATCCACATAACGTGGCATCTGTCCTCTTACCAGGGCTGAGCAGTCCGTGCTCCATCAAGAATGTCCTAGACGCCTCCCTTCCTACCTACCCAAGGACTCTCGACAGTAACTTTTCCCTTTCTCTAAGTCATCAATATTTCTCCTTCTGCAGTAATCATTCACACCCACATTTTAAATATGCTAATTTTCTCCCTTCTTACAGGAACAACATTTTTATTTAAAAAAAAAAAAAAGTTGGGTACGGTGGCTCACGCCTGTAATCCCAGCACTTTGGGAGGCTGAGGCAGGCGGATCGTGAGGTCAAGAGATCGAGACCATCTTGGCCAACATAGCAAAACCTCATCTCTACTAAAAATACAAAAACTAGCTAGGCATAGTGGTGCATGCCTGTAGTCCCAGCTACTCGGGAGGCTGAGGCAGGAGAATTGCTCGAACCTGGGAGGCAGAGGTTGCAGTTATAAATGATAATATAATATTATTATGGCATAATATAATATATATGTATAAATGATTTATTTATAAATAATAAACATATAATTTATAAATATATATTATTTATAAATAACATACATATTATTTATAAATTATAAATATTTATATGTAAATATAATACGTATGTTATTTATAAATAATTATTTATATTCTGTTCAAATCCTTTATTTTCATTCTCTTGTGAACACAATCCTATTCAGTTTTGTTCCTGGCCCTTCAATGAAGTTGTTCTTATTAATAATACAAATGTGGTAAAAAGCAATGGTCAGTTCTCAGGCTTCAACATATTTGATGTATTGGCCAAATGTCTCTCTCTTCTTTAATCGCTTTTGACACTTCACTCTAAGGCATCACACTCCTTTGTGGTTCTCCCCTCTCACTAACTGTTCTTACTGAATTCTTCCACAGTTCCTAGCATATGAGCAATCAGGTGCCTCCAGGGGGCAATCTTGGGTTCTTTTATCATCTCTATTTAAATTTAAGTCCTAGTTATCCTCATATCGGCTCATGATGGTGAAATCTATAGACTACAACTCTCATATTTGTACCTTCGGCTTGGAACTCTACCGTAGCTTCCAGATTCTTTACTCAACGGCCTCCATCACCTCCACTTGGACATTTAAAAGGCTTCATAAAATGGTCATACCAAAGCTGAGCTCCCGTCCCACCATCACTTACCCTAAACTTGCTCCCCTTTTAGTCTTTGCCATTGCATTAAATGGAAATATCCTTCTGCTAGCCTAGGCAGAAACAAAATAAAGTAGAAAACAACAACAGAACAAACCTGAGAGCCACCTCTAATTAATTTTTTTCTCTCTTGCTCAACTACTGCATCTCATCAATCAGAAAATTCAAATGGTGCCCATAAATTTATTATTTTATACCACCTTTACCGCTACCATCCCAGTGCAAACCAACATTATCTCTCAGCAGTTAGGACACAACAAAATGATGTACTTCTCTCTTTTGCTCTATTCTCAAGTAGGATTAAAATTTTATCTTCTGCTTATGGGGTGAGTAGACGTGAATGCCTCCAGATAATATGGGACTTCTTTGATTCAATGTGTGGTCTGAATTATCTTTACTTTTATGCTATTAACATAGTTCTGAAAACTATTGCTTTATCAGACTAGCAGGAATCAACTCAAAGTTCACATAAATGGATTACTTAGACCTCACTTACTATGTAATGACAGGGTTTTGCTGTGTCTCCATCTACCTAAACGCCTATTCCTAAGTCCCTTGGACTTTAGTCCTCTGGGGTTATGCCCCTTTTTGAACACTTGACAGTTAACCACCTAAAAATTAGCCATTTTTTTTGGCTTAATAACTATGAATCTTTAAGTAGAAACCTACTGAAGCTTGTTAATGAAATACAGAAGATAGTAGTACAGTGATAAGCACACTTTGGGTGTTCTGTAAAAGCTAATGGAGTGATCCAGAAAATAATTTTATTTATATGCTTACAGAAAAGGATTTATTATTGAGTTTTAATGCAAAGATTACAAACTTCAGACTTTAGAGTTTTGAAGTTACTTTCAAAAACACGTAGGTCATCCTTTGTATTTTGAATTTTAGAAAACTCAGACTCATAAAACTAAAGTTAAATTCTCACACACAAAAAAAGTCCATCAAAAATACTTCACAGAAGAAAAAAATGTCCTAAGAAGGCATTTATACACCCTAGAAAAGAATTGTGATACCAGTTAAAATTGGTTAGAAATCAAAATAACATAGTCCTCAACAATAAATTAATTGACTTTAAATATAAATACATGCAATTGTGAAAATGTTGATAAATTATGCAATTTTTATACCTGATAATATATTTTCATTTTAATAGTCCGGAGAAAAACGAGTTATCTTTTAAAACAATCTTGTACACCATTCCTTTCTATTTCTAGCTTTTTGCTTTCAAATCATCTCTCTCTCTCCATACAGTTATTTTTAATTAAATTATTGGAGTAGTGTGATCTTACCTAGCTTCTTTGAAAGCATGAATAATTCATTTTAAGATAATATTTTGGTTTTTTAAATATCATAGCGTTCAGAGATGATAAGCAAAAGTATTAACGCCTAGTTAGATGAAAAATCTCCCAATTAACCATCAAAATGTCTTTCATATTATTATTATTCAGTTATCAAGCTAATTGATATAGATTAAGTCCCTATATTCTGGATTTTTCACTTAGTGAGTGAACTTTATTGAAGAAACAGGATTCCATCTGACACAGGGTGTCTCCTTGTACCACCAGAACACACACACATGCAAACTGAAAACATTGTGACATTCTTTTTAAAAAATCAAAAGATATGCATTCCTCTTTTGGTGTCAGCACTCTAGGAAATGTAACCTCAATTTGGAAGGCTACCGTCTGGGGCTTATCAGCTAGTAGCTGGTAGGTTTTGCATCATAAAAGTAATTCCGTTTGAACAAACTTGTGGTACTTGGTACCAAACAAGAAATTTAACAGCCATAAAATTCTGCATAGGGAGAGCACACCGTGAGGATTCTACCTGCCTTCAGAGGCTCACATAAGTATAATTCTTGATGTGTCTTGGCCATAACCTAGAAAGACGATGAGCTCTATTTAAAGGTAAGAACTATAATCAAAAGCCATTAAAGGTAGGGATTTTCATCAAACTTGGGCTATTGAAAGGTTTGTGTTTTCCCTTGAGCCTTTGCCAAGAGGTTATTGAGCATAAGCTTTTGTTCAGAGGAAACTGAATTTTTCCCCATCCCGTCTGTAGCTGCATATGCACACACATAAGGAAATAACTGTTGTTAACTAAGGATGATATTGGCACGGTAGGTGATGTTTTTGTTATAGTTGAGGGTTCACTTTCATATACTCTCGCCAGATCTAACTGACTCTGAAAGACCTTTTCTGACCAAGCGACAACATCACAGCCTTAACAACCCTCATGGACTTTCTTGTGTGCACAAAACTTGAAATACTTTTATTTATATTTACCGTTTTATTGCTTCTTCTTGTCTTCGGCGTTTTTCATTCTTCTCTTTCAAATAGGCCAGGTTAGTTTCGTTTCTCAAGCGATCGTTCTCTCGCGCAATATCTGATGCATTCTGAATAACCAAGCCATCATAGGCCTTCATCCCCATATCCTCAATGTACTGGAGAAATGTGTCCAAAGGGTCTTCCTCGGGATTAGAACTCATCATCTTGGAGGATATCATGTAAAGAGGAACACTGCCTGCAGGGTGAGAACACATTTTACTTTTATCCAGGGTAGGGAAAAAAAGCAAGGTGCTGTTTATTATCCCTAACAACTCAAATCTCCAATGATTATGACCAAATCTGATTGGAGAAAATGTCTCACTAGAATAATTGCAGCCAGAATATTTGAAGTAAATGTTAAATAAGTGCTACCTGAGTAGCAAACCCTCTCTTAAAGTAGCAACACTAGCAGGACAAAGGCCAAAGGTCTTGAACTATAAGATGATGTGAAGGTGTAAATACTGTATGCAAAGTTAAACATTTGGTTTGCATAATTACAATAATAATTTTGTTTCTTAAAATATGTTTCTACACAAAGAAGATATATAAGATCCAAGCTTCATGTATTTCTGATTGCCATAAAGACTTTTCTGTTCAATTTCAAGGAAAATGATGTAATTATTTGGAAAGAACTTTTGTACATATATGTGCTTCCCTTAATTTTTGAAATTAAAATGTATGAATATGAACTATTTATGCAAAATATAGTAGTAGTAAAAGAAAAACACATTTCTAATATAACAGGTCTATAAAAGAATCCTTTTTAACTCTTCATTCCTCTCCATAATGGTCCTCCATAATGCCTTCATACTACAACTAACATGTCATAGATCACTAGGACCACATTAATCCTGACCAGTCTGGTAATTCAAGCATTGACAACTGTTGTCTCACTGTTACATGAAGTTTTAAAAACTTGAGCCTCAGAAAGGATTACTGAGAAACCAAAATTAAAACAAAACAAAACAAAAAAGCATAGGAATTTCAATTAGTATATATTACTCTCAACTGTAAAATGATGCTAGTATTAACTCCTACCTCCTGCTGATGTGAAGGTTAGGAGAGGTGAAGACTGTAAATAATTTTGAATAGAGTTAAACAATAGTAAGTATATAATACTATTAGCTAATATTATCATTAAAAAGTATGAACTGGCAGCAATAGTAACATCAAATGTATATGTGTGGTTAGATGGGTAGATGGACAGATGGATGGAACGAAGGCTTACTGTACTAATTGCATATTAATTGTGGTATAAGAAACTGGTATAATTGAATCAGATTAAAAAACCAAAAGCAAAGTCAATTAACAAGGGGGAAAAATTCTCCATTCAAAAGTTATCAATTCCCTTGCATGTTTTACTTTCTTTAAAAGACTTAGAAAGATATTTTTAAAATATCAGCCCAACTATTTGATGTAAAACTCCCAGACTTTCGCTTTTTCAATTACAAATAATTTTCATTCTGATTTTTTTACAGGTATAATCATGTTCCAAAATCTGGATAATAACTATGGAAATTTTACTTCTCATCAGACTTTATTAGCATTTCAGCTGCCAGTCAATCCATATTTGATTTGGAATCTATGCTGAATTTAAGGATTTTTCTCTCCTATGTAAGAAATTATTGAAACTGGAGTCTAGATAAGGTTGTTTGTTAACTCTTCATTTTTATGTTAAGTTTTTGTATGTTTTGTTTTATGTTAAGCTGTAATGGCTTAGCAAATGAAATGGCCTTTTAATTCCAACTATCTGGTGTAATTGAATTGTATTTTAATATCAGTCTGTCAGATTAGATGCTTATGTGATGGACATTAAGAATAGCAAATTAATGCTACAAATGATTGCAATTTGGGAAAAATACAAGAAAATGGTTCTCAGAGAGCTAAAGCATTGCCATTGTCAGGAATTCACTTCTACCAAGGACTTAAGCACTAGTCCTTACTAGTGCCTGGATAAAAAATGATCAGCATAACTTCACGATAATTAATTCTACCCAAGTTAAGCAAGCCAAGTCACTATTACAAGAATTCTAGAGATAATGCCTCCGGCTGGATGATGATCACTCCTTCCTGCCCTCTAGCAAAATTGTATATTTCCCAATTGAATAAGGCGTTATTACCCAAAGTTGTTTTTTTTTTTTCCCTTAAGTTTTCCTCCAACCAAAATGACACCAGAGATTCCTACACAGTTTATATATTCCAATATCAATAGGGCTACTTGTTTACCTCTGAAAACTAATTATCTTCCTAAGTAGTCTTTCAAATTGGCTGGAATTTAAATTATTTTTGTTCTGAGAAAATATTAAATAATATTATGAAGTATTTACACTATAGAAAGATGCATTTAAAAGAAAATGGAGATCAATTTTTTTGAGATGAAAATGAACCATCATATCTAGTAAAACTTCAAAGTAATGAAAATTGGATAAATGTTTGTACACATGCTCCTGCCACCTAATTCTAGAAAAGTGTTAAATTCCATGACCATTCATTTATTCGAGTATTTGTTGAGCACGTGTTATGAACAGTCCTCATGAAGGCAGAATTGTGTCCCTCTAGATGTCTTCATGGCAGTGTTAGAGCAAAATAAATAAATAATTGCACTACTTGTGACTAGTGTTGATTTAGGTGGACTTCACTAGTTAGTCATACACGTTTTATTTTCACTATTTTTAAGGGTGAGCAAGAAACATTGTTCGACGATTGTGTTTAGTCTCTGAAAATGAACACAGGCCCAATCAATGTTTAAACATCACACCTCTTTGTTTACTTGTCCACATGTAAAAAGTATAATAGTTTGTAATATTGAGGAGGCTGTGAGGCTGTCCTGAAGAGCATGGATAAGGAGGCTGGCAGAATGGCCTATAAGCCCCAGTGAAGGCACCTCTAGCTCTAAGACTTCGTACAAGTTAATTAACGTTTTTCAGCTACAATTTCCACGTTAAAAAAGTAGTGGTTGGAATAGACTCATGTTGTGAGTATTGAGTTAGAAATGCAAATTCCATAAATTCAACCATTATTAATAGTCATAACATTACTGCTAGTTTCACAATTCTTAAACATGGCTAGAATTATATTTAATAATAATATAACCCCTTGATACATGTAATTTTACTTTGAAACAAAGGTAAGTACAATGTTTATTGTAGTGCAACTTCCTTCAACATGCATTTGTAAATGGAGGCCAGGTTAGGAGTTCGTACATTCTTCCCCCAATCAAATATATATGGACAGCTCCACATAACCATTGTCCCCCATTGTCCACATCCAGAAAATAAAGAAAATAAAGAAACTGGGACATATGGACTATGAAGCTCATCCCATCTCTCAAACCCTAGATCTCCACCCTTCCAAGCCAGAAGTGTTTCTCAGGCAACTGAACTATGAGTAAATAGATTCATGGCCTCACTAAAGAAAAGACAACCTTATGTTCATTGTCTGCTTCATTACAACTGCTACCAATTCAAAGCAGTGAGAACCCACAGACAGGTACAACCATAAATCTCTTTGATTTTTTGAAATTTGTATTTACACCTAAGGTAGATATTGAATAGGGTATGTTGTAAACCACCAAAAAGTTGGCTGCATTTTGACTGTTGGATATTAAGTCAAGTTTATTTGTGGTCCTTAAATGACAATAAGGTATGCAAGAATTTTATAAAGGCTTGCCTCAAACATCTAATCCTATGTTGGCATCCTAGAAGACCGTATTTGTTAAGAGGCAAATGGCCCCTCTCCTCCAGGTAGCATCTTTAGCTCTGTCTCAGTAAGTAAGGGAGTCTGACTTACTGAACGACCATTAGCTGGTGCATGGGGTATTTGTGACAACAGAGTGGGTGAGACTAAGGTGGAACTCTGGCTTTTCTATAGGCATCCCTTTTAATTGAGTTCATCCCCTTTAATTGAGTTCATTGAGTCTGTTGCCATTTTTGCTCAAAACAAATTAGATATTTTAGCCCCTTCCCTGCTCCCTGAGCATTGGTTGAAAATGAGCATCTTTGGTCTTCATTTAGAAGACAGATGTATTCTCTTTGCAATGCACAATATTGATACAAGTAGTGCAACACTGTGTGTACATTCCTTGAAATTTGTGGCCAACATTTAAAATTTGTGTCAGGACCCTCCTGGGAAAGCACCTAAAATGACCGAGATCAGATTTCCTGTACAATCTACAGATACCTTCACATCCTCCCTTTCTCTGCCTTTCCTCCACTGTGGTATTCTGCATTCATAAAAGACTCTTTTTGTTTAAGTTTTTAGATTACTGTATCTAGAATCATAGCCATTCTAATGTAAGTTACAGATGTTGGCTTTCACACAGCTGTATGGTTAACTGTTCAGCTTTATTTTATTCTTTCACTTTGTTATTTACATCATGTTGACCACACCCTTCACAAAGATCACTTTGTATAATACTGTGACACTTCTCAAAATTTGAAATTTCATTCCACCCAGCTAAATTGCACCAAATTAAACTGATGGAATTCTTACCATAAATCAAATGCTAAGCATGTAACTGTTTATTGAGTTAACCATATTCTTGTTTTCTTTTGTGCAAGGCCATCATTATACTTTACCAATGCTGAACCTAGAGCTGAAGGTAACATTCCATTTCTTTACAATTGTTTCCACTGAAATAAAACTACCCATTATATACACATGTGGAGCATAAGCTAAGTATGGTATGTCCAAATGGAATTCATAGAAACATTAAAACATTTAAAAAACACCTCATTTTTTCTTTTTCTATAGTTTCCTGCTACTGCTTCCATCCAGAGAAGTCAAGAAGCTAAGACACTACGTGACCCTTAGTTCCGAAGCTTAAAAAAAGCAGCATTTTTGAGAAACATGTGTATGCAAAAGAATTGAACTAAGATTATAGATTTATGTGGGCTATTCCCATTGTAAATTAAGGTATCAGTTGTGTGTGGTCTCAATCTACCAGAGGGTATTTAATGTGGCACCAACTAATATCAAGATTGAGTTCCCCATGGTATAGAGGGTTTTTGATTAATTACAAGATATTGTTGAATCAATGGTGTACAAAGAGTAAGATAAATATTAGGCATGCCATCTTCCTTCTCATGCATGGTTAAGCATTTCTCTTCCCTTTGCTTCAGAACAAATTTCTTCATGAGTATAATTTCATACATTGCTATATCAAGCACTCTAACTCTATAAGGACTGGCTAGAATAGATATGTACACTGATTTGTCAGGCAGAGCCTTCCAATGGGCAATTTATCTCCATTTACCAAAAGCAGAGCTTTATAGGTACTAGTATCATCTGAGTAAGTTAGTCCAGTAGCCTTCATAGGCATCTTTTATTAAGGTATTTACCTGGAATCTGAAACTTTTATTTTCCAAGATATAAAGTTGTGACAACTCCGTTAACTTGGTTATTTGCCACATATACTAAGTGGTGGAGAGAGAAAAGACTCTGTCTTGGGAGAAAGTGGATTCCTAATCCTAATACCTGAAGCTCTATGAGAAGCTTCCTTAATTTTAGGCCACAGTTAATCCTACAAGATAATCTTATAGCTATAATAAGATAGTTTATTTTGTATGATTATTATAATGCTACTTGGGACCAGCCAGAAGAACACAATACATAGAATGGAATAAATATCCTGATTGAAACCTAAATATTTTACTTTTATTGTACTTCACATATGTGTTTTTATTTTATTTGAAGAGGGGAAAGTTTTCTAGTCTCCACCTTTATATATTTCTGAGCTCTTTAAACCACACCTGTCTCAATGCTGTGAGGAAGTTATTAGAATTTGAGTTACTAAGATTTGAGTTTCTTCCTACTCCAATCATTGCATCTTCTTTGAGGTAGACAATCCTATTTTTGTTTCCTCATATTATTGATCCAATAAAAGTTTCCCAAGGCAATTTCGACTAATTTTTGTTGTTTTTGTTCAGCAGGAGAAAAAGATCTTTTACAAGTTTTGCATGTACTCAAACCAATTTGAAAATACATTGTGTATGAAAATGTAAGTATTTAAATAATCAGGCTTCTGATACATATGTAAAATACATATGCAAATTAATATTTAAAATTTGCTGACTTCACATAGGACCAAATCATCAGGCTAGCCTGGTTATAACCCATAACACATGTAAACCATGTCAAATTTTTTCTGATAAAAATCTTATAATTTATCAAGCATTACTCCTATAATTTCACTTTGATTATGCTTGAAATCCTACTCCCTACCCCACAAATGGTCACACTCATTTTCTCATTCTCAGTGTCATCAAAATGCAGCTGTTCTGCCCAAAATGGGAAATGTTGAAGTTACAACCAAGAAAGCTTGCTAAAGTGACTACAAAGACACTGATTGCTTTTTTCTCAGAAAGCAGATTACTTTGCAGTGAGTTTTTTCCACGGTCTCTCTTCCCAAAATGAGTAAAATAGGCATAAATCGTGTTAATGCAGTAGCATCATGAATTGGTATCTCCCCCTCATCTTCCAGGTTGTCATGGTGCTGTATGCCCATGGTGTAAAGGGATTGTACATTTCCATTAATATTAGAGACTCATGCAAAATGCCAGTGGCTGAGATACTTTTTGGAGGCTTGGGCGAAATGGTTCCAGATGCTTACAAGGCATTATTTGCAAAGTAGATGTAGTCAGTCTAATAAATTGCTGACTGGAGCTACAGTGGGAACCATCTAATTGAATTGGGAGTCTATAATTTATTTATTTTTTTAAACAATAGCCAACCTTCTTGTGTCTAGGATTTTTACACTTCTCTTTCTAAACTTGACAGATGCTTCAAGTTCTCAGGCTTCTCCACTGTCCCTTGTGCAGTTGCAATATTTTTCTCTGGTCTGTTTCTACTAATTCTCTAAACTATCTGTGTCCTTCACATAGTCCCTTTCTTTGCTGAGTTGGCTCATGTATGTTGCACTTTCCATAGGAAAACAAAATAATTTCTGCATTTATGGACCACATTTTCTCGTTACTTTGTATAATTGGTGCTTGCTTGACAATACATAAAATAAATAGGAACATTGTCTAAAATGTGAAGAATTAGGAAGAGACTTAATTTTAACTCTTTCTCTATATTTGTTATTCCACACTACTTGGTTATAAATGTTTGAATGTTAAAATGACTAAAACTACATCATGTAACCTTTTCATTTGAATTTCATTATTTTTTGGCTATATTTAGAAAAAAATCAAATTCTATGGTACCAAAACAACTTTAGTATTTCCTAATGATAGTGAAAAATACTATTTTATGTAACAGTTTTTCCAGATATGAAATACCTACATGTCTTGTATTTAAAATATTGCTGAGTAGTTGGAAAAATTAGGATGGAGACACCTCAACAAAATAAGAACATGTCCCAAGTAAAACAAGTCCACCTAAAGTTTTACAGAAAATATTTATTGTGATGAGACTAATAAAATCTTTCTGACATTGAATAGTATTTAAAAATGTTTCTCAAAGTGTCTAATCAGTCAGGAAGAAGCAGTGTCAGCTTTGCTGTTTGTCTGGTAGTTTTGAATTTTGGGGGGTACTGTGTCTTTTTTTCCTGAGAATGTAAAATTGGGCTCTCACTGCTGACACAAATGTGCTAAGAGACTGTTGTAAAATATTTATGGTATAGAATAGCAGATAAATAGCTAGCATGCACAACTTGAATGCCAATTAATACCCTGGAAAACATTTTCAATGCTTTTAATAATTCAACATGGCTTATTTTACTAATGAAAATCTAGTTTAACCATTTCCATGGTAATGTAACTAAGTGGGTAAGGGAGTAAAAATAGCCTCAGGCTCACTAAAGCCCTGGATGCCTTCACTGTGGCTTTATTTCTGCTCCACCTAATAAGGCATGCAAACTTCAGCATTAAGTATCCCTAACTAAAATCCATTCCATTTTACCACTAGATTGCTTGATCTATTTAGTGCTGGATTCAATTAGCATGCTTAGAGAATCTGAAAAATGAGATACATACCAAAATTTAAGTCCCCAGGGAGAGCTAAGTGCAATAACCAGAAGGTGACTTGTGTCTGTCAGAGCCCCCTCTCACGGTTGATCTCAGGGCAGTTCTGTAGGAGTAATCCAGCACCATAAGAGATAGACTTGTAGTTCAGCTCAGTGTTTCTTCAATTAAAGTGCATTGTGTCAGGATGGGAAAAGTGTCGACTCCGAGATTCTTCATCACTAGATCAGAGCATTCTCGATGTCCTTCCTATCAGATAAAATGGCCTTTAAAGTTTGCTAGGAAGATGCAGTGGCAGAAGACAGGTGCTTGCTTCCTTAAATCGACATTCGGAGAAAAGAGGGCATAGCTAATGGGTGGGGATGAACACACAACCCCTCTCCTTCCAGGTCCAGCAGGGAAGAAATTGAATGATTTTACCCACTTTGCTACACAGATGATTACAAGACCCGAAGCAATCACCAAGCTGACTAAGGTACCTCATTTGATTATATTCTGCGAAGACAAAAATAAATGAAAACAAAAAATCAGAAACATCCTTTCTAAATGTCTCCTTTCAGCCAAAAAGATGCTCTTTCTCATTGCCACTTACATACAGAAGGTTTGGAGCAGCCCAGCTTGTGGCATAGTCCCTCCCCCGTGACAACCAGCTCTCTCTCTCTCATTCTCTCTCCCTCCACTCCCTCCCTCCCTCCCTGCCCCTGACTCCCTCCCTTCCTGCTTCTCTTTCTCCTCTCCAGCTGCCTTAGTCTGTTGAAGCTGCTGCTGATTAATCAGGGATTCTGAAACAAAGAACCTACCTTCTGAAATAAGCAGTAATCTTTCTTCTCTGTTTCTGCAATCCGTCTGCATTGAACGGCAAGGCTGCCAGCGTTCTAGCACCTTGGATAGTTCCTGCTCACTAGGCCCATTGGAAAAGGGAGAAGAAGCAACTGAAGAAATTGCAAGAAACCGGAAAGCGGCATCGTTCTAGTTTGGATTTCGGCTCCCTGGGGGCTCCCATCCTCATTAAAGGCCTCACATCTAGGCAACAGAACCTCTCTCTTTTATCTAACTGAGCTGAAGTCTGATTAGTAAATAATAAAAGGAAAAGAGGGTAAAGAAACACCCTTCATTTATATTCACTATAGCACTAATTCAGTCTTTATGGAGAGGAAAAATATAAATCCATTGAAAACAAATGTTCTTACTACAGAGAATGGTTAAGTTATAAGCATTTCATCCCTGGTGTGGCTAATGAAAATGAGCAACAACTTAAATGGAACATCTAGATCTCAGTTTGATACCTTTATTTGATATCAATTTTGCCTCCACCCTCCCTGCACAGCCGAGCCATGCACACAATTACTGCTGACGTACTTCAGGCTGCTGCTTGGGGAGAGAGGGGAGGAGCCTTTTAACCTCATCAAAACAGCTTCATGCCACCTGCTCCCATGGCATGAGAACAAAACTAGCCCACTTAGAAAGAACATGCACAGTACACACGTGTGTGGAACAAAGGTCTCACTCAGACTGCACATTTTTTTAACTAAAATAAGATGCAAAATAATTGTGACATGAATGTCATTAATTCCTATAGACTCGTTGTTAAAATTAAAGTCATTCTATTTCTGATATTTCCCAAGGACTCTCCTCATTCTGTTCTTAATACTCTACTGAATATATACATATATATCATGTTATATACCACAACTTATATATGGGAGTGTGTTTGTGTGTATTTGTATTTACTAAGTTCAAAGTTTTTATCATACTTGCTCCTCCTCAGTAAAAACTAAAATGTACATGTTATAATCTATTAACTTTGCACTATGATAAAAGGAACAATATACAATACATTTCCGATTGATATGGGCTAAAAAAAGCAATTCTGATGGGAGGGGATGTGCTTATTATTTGATAGTGACCAGTTGATTTTTTCCCCTCACATTCTTTTTCAGTAACTCACTGTAAATGACCTTCAATTGCAGGTTGATTTTCCCAAGAGTTATTTTTAACATCTATATTCATAACCAATGTCTTAGAAAATAGTTTTCTAAATTTAGTTTTTAATGCATTGACAGACCACAAAAATAAACTTAAGTTCACCTGTCTAATTCTTAAATGTCACCTGGGACTACGCTATAATTTTTTTAAATTATATTTCTTTTACTTGTAAGTACCTGAGGAAAAATAAAATCAACACATTACATTACTATAAAGCTTTTCGATTTCACATGTTCTGAAGTTCATTCCTGAAGCTCATCACTTATTTCTTGGTCTTTGTGTATCTAGCTTTTGGTTGGAACAGGATATCTGTTTAATTTTAAGAAGGATTCTGCAAGATTAGATAGATGAAAAGAAAAGAAGGAGGAGAAATACAAATAGGAAAGAGAAGAGGCCACACCTCTCTCATACTCTCTTCCCCCATCCCAATGCTCTCCTTCTCCCCCCCCCCCCGCCGTCTTACGAAGGTTCTAAATACCTAGCACATTGCTGAAAACTGCCTCAAGCACCACTTATAAACTAGTAACAGCCACCACACTGTGATCAAGAGGTTTACTAATGTGCCATAATTTTTGGTAGTGAAGTGTTCTCATAGATTTTGTCTTTCAGCATATGACCAAAAGTGGAAAAAATTCTTTAGAAAAAAAAAATTATTGACAGACATTTTAGAAAATGGAAATACTTTATCATGACTGATAATTTTGCCAGTCCAGCGGTCTATATTTTGAACTATAGAGAGTTTGGATAAGCTGTAGTGTAAAGTCCATTTCTATATATGAGAAAAATACTGCCAAGATAAGTACACTGACTTACTTCCAACCTCACGTTTATTGCCTCATTAGGATTAAGACCCAAGGTCACTGGGCTGACTGCAGGTCACTTCGTCTTTGGCCAGTACAATGGTTCTCAGTCCCCTTGATTTCATGCACCAGAATAATCCAAACAAAGTGAGGAGAGGCTGACATACAGTTGCCAAGCATAAAAAATGAAGAATTTGCCATTTCTTTACCACAAAAAATAAAAGGCTTCTTTATATTAGAAGAATAGAGAAAGCATACTTATAACAATAGATGGTCTTTTAAGTTTCATATTTTCACCTTTAGAAAAATATATCTTTTCCTTCATTTCCTTCCTTCCCTTCTTCCTTGCTTCCTTCCTTCCTCCCTCTCCTCTTTCCTTCCTTCTTTTGTTTCTTCTTTCCTTCCTTCCTTCCTTCCTTCCCTTCTTCCTTGCTTCCTTCCTTCCTCCCTCTCCTCTTTCCTTCCTTCTTTTGTTTCTTCTTTCCTTCCTTCCTTCCTTCCTTCCTTCCTCCCTTCCTCCTTTCCTTCCTCCCTTCCTTCCTCCATCCCTTCCTTTCTCCCTTCCTTCATTCCTTCTTTCATTCCTTCCTCCCTTCCTCCCTCCCTCCCTTCCTCCCTTCCTCCCTCCCTTCCTTCCTTCCTTTCTTCCTTCCTGATATCCTGCCTCCCTGCCTTTTTTTCTTTCTTTTTCTCTTTATATTACAGAATAGAGCTTGAGAATTATCACATTATACCAACCCCATTATCTCAGTCCCACATTTTCCTCATTCTAGGTGTCAATGTCACTGATAGGGCAATATCTTCTCTGGAGACATATTAGTGTATAGGAGTTTATAAAAACCTTTGAGGATCATGCTGAGAAGGACCCCAGAACTACTTTAGGTCTCACTGAATGAAACAGCAAAGGATCTTTACTCTTGCAAGTCACCTTAGAGCCAAATGCAGAACTCACCTCTACTCATTTCAATAGTATCCAGAGAAAAGTGCACTGGAAAAACTTTAAGTTAAAAATCCTCATATCAGGAATAAAGGTATAAAGATATGTAAAAAGCTCAAATTATATTCATGCATTGGTTTATTTCTAGTGCATCTTTATAAAATACATGGATGTTTCTGATGTCAATAAGAAACAAGTCATTGAGATACCTGATGACTTCATATTTCTTTTAAAGTTCTTTAGTCAGGGTAGAGTTTAGCTCTTTGGTTACACTGTATTAATGGTGTTTGATGTTTTAGGGGTTAAATAGGTCCTTTCAGTGAACTTGGATAGACCAGAAGAGTCAGCGCCCTGAAAATGCTTCTTATTCTATACATCAGCCAGATAGTGGAAGGTGCTTGATGTATAAAAGTGATGTAAATGAGAAAAGTGGGAATTGAAATAGAACAATTTAGTTACCCAAATTTTAAAGGGTTTATTCAAATACATGAAGTGAGGATGTACTCTCTGAAGTCATATCAAAATTTATTACAAAGCCTTTCTAGTTTTTTTTTTTTTCCCCATGATCTGTACTCTTTCTATTATTCTTTTCACATTTAGCTTAGGGAGGTGACCCCTCTGTTATAATGAAATTATTCCACTAGGGAAAAAGCTAATCTCCTTCCCATCCAATCAGGATTTCTAACCCTTCTGGTAACAGCGTGAAATGAAAGTCTTGGTAGAATGAAAACCATATGCTCCTCGCGATTTTTGCCTGTAACAACGTAGACGTTGACAGAAGTCGCACATATGACTTAGGGGTCGTGGGGCAGCAGATGGCAATATGGGTGCTCCAAGATGCAGCATACTCAGTAGCTAAAAAAGAAAGAAAAAGTAAAAGATTTATGGTCTAATAATACACAAAAAACTGCATTTATAGTGCCAAGGGGGAAAACTGGCAATAAACAAAATATTCCCATGACAAGAGACTTAAGAATAGATCCCAACATCCCTCCATTGTTTTGTCCAACAGATATTTTCTAGTAAAGATTTCAGAAATACCATCAATGTATTCATCACTATACTAAAAATGATAAAAATATTGCTAAACAAGGATCGATATATTCTAGTGAATCAGACACCCCCACTCCAACCAACCATCTCTCTTCTTTGAATGAATAATATCTATACTTTTCAAAAGTCAAATATATCTTACCCTCATAGTTTGTCCTAATTTACCACATTCAAACTGGATGCTTGCTCTCTGTATTATGAAACATCCAGTATAATTAAAAATAAAGTCATGAATTTTTTATACTCTACCAAATATTCCTATTTCATTGTTCAAATGTTTTTGCCAAACAGTCCTTAAGAGTGGAGCCCTTCCTTTCTGTTCCCATGGTCCCAGCGTATAGATTGTGTCTAGTCAGTGGTAGGGATTTTCTGAATGAATGCATGACTACATATCTCATCTGATGACATGTTCTGCACAAGTAGAAAATTCAAAAGTACCCATATAATGAACATGAGATTGTCTTTTTTAAAATAAAAATATAAATGGAAATTTAAATATAGAAGTAACCAAACTAAATTCCAAGTAAGTGAGGAAGAAAAATATTTCCAAAGGGACTCCATAGTTTTTCTAACTAAAAATGCAAAATAACCAGTTTGAAACTTGCTAGAAATAATCAAATTGCTCCATAGGAAGACCAACTGAATATATAAACATAAGGATCATATTTAGAGAAAACAGTAAGATTCTTCTAAGATACTGTTTTAGTCGACTCAGGCTTTGAAAACAAGATACAATCGATTGAGTGGCTTAAATAACAGAATTTTATTTTTCACGGTTCTGGAGCTTGGGTAGGCCAAGATCAAGGTGCTGGTAGATTTGGTTCCTGGTCAGGGATTCTTTGCTGGCTTGCAAATTGTACCTTCTGGCTGTGTGTCCTCACATGGGAGGGAGAGAGAGAGAGAGAGAGAGAGAGAGAGAGAGAGAGAGAGAGAGAGAGAGTCTCTTCCTCTTCTTATAAGGACACTAATCCCATGACAGTGGCCTCACTCTTTTGACTGCTTCCTAACAGTATTCCCTCCCAAATGCCCCACCTCCAGATACCATCACACTGGGGCATAGAGCTCCAATGTATGGATTTTGGGACAGACACAAAGATTCAATCCAAAACAGAGACATAAAAAAGATTCAGGAAAGTATAGAAATTCCTTGTTCTTGAATAGGAAGAAAAAATTTAATAAACAATTACTTCTTACTAAATTCACTAGAGTGAATGCAATTCCTATTTAAATAAAACTGTTTTGTAGGCCTTGAAAAGCTATTGGCAGAGATGTTCTTGACTAAATATTAAAACATCCTGCAAAGCTTTATTGATTTTATTGTAGTATGGCACAAGACTTGATTGTGAATCTATAGTATAGGTTAGAAAGTGCAGGGAAAATATATACAACTGTAGGTATTTAGCATTAAATATGTCATTGCATATTAATAAATAATAAAATTGAAAAACAGAGAAATGTATACATACACAATGAATTTTCACAGTTCCTTACATGAAAATAAATCTAGACACTTGCAAAACAAAATGCGGTCTAAGAACCTACAGCATCAGCTCATTATATATGCAATTTGGGTCTCTCCCCAAATTGCCTGTCTCAGTCTGTTCAGGCTGCTATAATAAAATGTCGCAGACTAGGTGGCTTAAATAACAGAAGTTAATTTATCACAGTTCTACAGAGTGGAGGTCTGAGTTCAGAATGCCAACATGCTTGGGTTCTGGTGAAGGCTCTTTCTGGTGTCCTCACATGGGGTGGGGAAGAGATTGAGAGAGAGAGAGAGAGATAGCTCTCATAAAGTCACTAATCCCATCTTAAGGGCCCTACCCCATGACCTAATTACCTCCCCAAGGCCCCATCTCCAAATATCATCACATTAAAATTTAGGGTTTCAAAATATGAATTTGAGGGGACACAAGCACGTAGTCCATGACATTATTCGGGTCAGGATCTGCATTATAACATATGTCTAGGTGATTGGGGATACATATTAACATTTGAGAAAAACTATTCAAAGAAATTTCTCTGATGATGAAAATGGTATATATCTGCACTGTCGAAAATAACAACCGTTAGCCTGATGCAGTAGCATGAACCTGTAGTCAGCCTGTTTGGGAAGCTTAGGCAAGACAATTGCTTGAGCGCAGGAATTCAAGGCCAGCTGGGCAGTGTAAGGAGGGCCAGCCCCTGAGAAAATAAAATATAATATAATAGCCACTAGCTACACGTGGCTATTGAGCACTTAAATTTTGGTTAGTATGACTGAGGAATCACATTCAAAATTTTATTTTAATTAATTTAAATTTAAAATCCACATGTAAATAATGGCTACCATATTGAACAATTTATCTCCAGACATCTGAAATATTTGTATATGAAAACAGTAATTTACGAAAATAAATTTTAACATTATCTTAGAGTGGTGATGGCCCATCTCAAGATAACTAAAGATAAAGTTCGAAACAACTAAGTGATAACAAAGAAAACTGAATACATAAAAATGTAAAACTGTTTTTTAAAATTTATTTTTAACCTTTATGTTAGGTCCGTGGGTTCATGTGAAGGTTGGTTATATTGGTAAACTCATTTCATGGGGGATTGTTGTACAGATTATTTCATCACCCAGGTATTAAGCCTAGTACCCAATAATTTCCTTGTGTTCATCTCCCTCCTCCCAAACTCCACCCTCAAGTAGACCCCACTATCTGTTGTTCTCTTCTTTGTGTTCTTGAGTTCTTATCATTTAGCTGCCACTTATAAGTAAAAACATGTGGCATTTGGCTTTCTGTTCCTCCATTGGTTCAACCATTGTGGAATGCAGTAGGGTGATTCCTCAAAGAGCTAAGAGCAGAATTACCATTCGACCCAGCTGTCTCATTCTGGGTATACTCCGAGGAATATAGATCAAATATACAGCATGTGAATGTTCACTGCATTACTGTTCACAATAGCAAAGTCATGGAATCAACCTAAACACCCATCAATGACAGATTGGATAAAGAAATTGAGCTACATATACACCATGGAATACTATGCAACCACGAAAAAGAATGAAGTAATGTTTTTGTGGGAACGTGGATGGAGCTGGAGGCTATTATTCTTAAAAATGCAAAACATTTAAGTAGGAAAAGAGTATAAATAAAGTTAACAGTTGTGTATTTCTATATTTTATTATAAATAAACAAGAACTAAACACCATAGCACTAAACAAGGGCAAAGAAAAGGAAGGGGTCAATCATAAATAAGAAATCGAAATGGCAAATACATATAAAATATATGTTTAACCTTATAGTAATAAAATGAAAATTAAATCAACAATGGGTCTTAGTTTTTCATAATAGCTCATGCTGGCATAAATGTGGAGAAATGAATAGTTCTGTAAATGCACACAACCAAAATGTGAGGAAATATGATAGTTTCAATTTTTTAATGTGCACAGTCTTTGAAATAATAATTTTACTTTCAGGACATGGTAAGTGTGCCAGACTATATGTTTGAGACTACTCATGGTTTGGAATAGCAAAAATGTTAAAGCTTCCTATATGTCTAAAAACAGGAGAGTGAAAGATAAGTTATTATATAACAATTAAAATCATAATATAGGTCTATATTCATTTATGTGAATGTGGGTATTGTGAGGAGGGCAAGAGCATTAGCTCTGAGAAGGAACCACTGGGCTAGTGTACTGTTTACCCTGTAACCTAACTATGTGACAATGGGAAAGATATATAATTTCTCTCTGCCTCATTTTTTTTAATCTGAAAACAGCAATAAGGATAGTATAAACTCACACATTTATATTGAAGTTTAAATTAGTTATATGTAAAAGCCTATGTAAAATAACTATATTTAGAATTTAATAACTATCAATAAATGCTAGCTGAACTTTAATTTTAATTTTAATTTTTAAGTTCTGGGGTACATGTGCAGAATGTGCAGTTTTATTACACAGGTAAACATGTGGCATGGTGGTTTGCTGCACCTATCAACCCATCACCTAGGTATTAAGCCCAGCAAGCATTAGCTATTATTCCTAATGTTCGCCCTACCCCCACCCCATGACAGGCCCCAGTGTGTGATGTTCCCCTCCCTGTGTCCGTGTGTTCTCATTGTTCAGATCCCACTTATAAGTGAGAACATGCAGTGCTTGGTTTTCTGTTCCTGTGTTAGTTTGCTGAGGATAATGGTTTCCAGCTCCATTCATGTCCCTGGAAAGGACATGGTCTCATTCCTTTTTATGTCTGCATGGTATTCCCATCAATGATAGACTCGATAAAGAAAATGTGCTATATAACACGATAACTGATATTTCAGTAGATGTTATAATAGTAATAAGAAAGTATATGGAAAGATAACCAGTAATAAGTCTGCCTTTGCCAAGTCACCCATTAGTTCATGAGTGGCCATTTAGCTTCCTTTACTATTTCACTTGAAATACTGTTTCATCCTGTCTTTCATGACATTGGATTCTTCTGTTTTTCCTCTTATTTCAATGCCTTCTTCCTCCTGGTTTCTTTGCTGACTCCCTCCTCTGTGTAAGTTCTAAATGTCGGAATGCTCCAGATCTCAGGCCTGGCTCTCTGTCCTTTCTCTATCCATATTTTCTTCCTGATCCTTCAGTCTAAAAATGAAAGCCACCCGTCCCTTTATTATATCGACTGGATACATTCCATTGCAAATACATACCACCATTTGAATGATCTTGTTTACACACACATTTGTAGGATATATTCTTACTACTGGTAATTTTATTAGTTTCTCCTTACTAAGATGCAAGTCCCATGAGAATAAAAACCTTGTATGTGCTTGTTCATCTTTGCATCCCAGCATATGGATCAGTGTCTTGTATAAGAGTTCTTGAATGAAAATTTGTTGAATAACTGTATTACCTAGGAAAGAACATCTTTTAGAACATGTGCATACCTATAATGCTTTTGCATAAACATAATATTCACAATAACAACAGTAATAGCAAGCACATACACAATGTTTATTATGTGCCCTGCTTATATTAACTAAATCGTTCAATCACCACACTAATTTTAAGAGATAGGCACTTTAATCCTTCTCATTTTAAAAATTAGAGTATTGAGGCAAACAGAGTTGAAGTGATGTCTAAGGCTATGCAACTATTACATGTAGAGGAAAATGCATATTATAGAAAAAAATAGCATAATTTTGTTTATATCTGGCATTTGTCTATTTTTTATTTAAAAATAAATGTCTGTGTTGCTTAGGTCTCCCCAATAGGTGTATACTCTTTTTACAATACTTTTATATGGTAATTTTAAGGGAAATGCAAAATCCTATCTTCGCAAAACTACCCCCGAAAGAAGAGCCTTTGGAATCTGTGGGTTTCCACTTAATTTTAAAATAAGAAGGCAGGAGGATTTGTGGAATAGAAATGCCTCCAATGCATTACCAAGTTGGCAGTATCTGCAACAAAGAGATAAAAATTCAAAAGTAAGTATGAGTGTATTGGGCAGATAGGATTTGGGGCAAAGTAATAAAGAAAGCAGGGGATTGCAGGTGGAAACAGAACCTGCCTAATGAAAACATTTAAAACAGAGTCTAGGAGATGATGTCCTTCAGGTTTGGGGGCAGATTGGTTTTCAGTGACTGGCTTCCTTGATGCTGAGCCAAGTCTTGCCCACTTTTTCGGCTTCTGTCACATAAAATACTATAGCTTGTTTCACCTAAAGTGGGAACACTGTAGTTTTCCTTAAGCTCACACAGAGTTGATATGTATTTGAAAATACCCATCAGTAATTAGAGAACAGTGGAAGAAACAAATGACAGCTGCAGCCTACAGTATATTCTCCAAGTCTATTTCCTCACTTCATTTAGTTAATTCAAGTATAGCAATTTGAGAGAATGTTAAGGCATATGAAGTGGTCACAAGAAATTGATTACTAAAGTAAAACATGAGGACCTAACACTCTCAAAACTTGACAATCAACAAAATAATAAATTCACAATTATATTCCTCCATGTCCTGATTTTTTTAACTCTAGGTTGACTATAAATTAAATTAAAGGTGCTCTCAGATAAAATTTCGGTTTAATTGTTCTGTAGTACTCTCTATATGGCTAGCCATTATTGTGAGGTCAAATTTAAATATAGAAACAGGATTTTGGAGATAATCTAGTCTAACCCCTTCAGTAAACAGATCAGGAAAACAAAGCTCAGAAAGTCAGGCAGCTTGCCTAGGAACACAGCACTGCTTCTTTGGGTGTTCAGGACTCATTTCTTCTAGTGTGTAACACTTTATCCTCATTCATAGATCTTCTCCTTAGCTCTCTTTCCAGGAGGTTAAGAAGAATAAACTACTGGATTTCAAATGGAAATTAAGGAGTAAATTAAAGAGTAAACAATTTTGTACAGAGAAAGAGGCACTAAAATATCCACTGGGATATGAGACAGATTAGGCCAGCCTTGGTAAAATTGTGAAGTGGTTTTCTGGAGACCCCAGGAATCTCTAGCTCCATTCTACTCCCTCAGCCAAGTGCCTTACACCCTCTCCTCGACTCCTGAAAACTACAAACTACAAGCAACAAAACTAATAACAGACAATCTGTTCCAGTTTTGCACTCATGACTTCCTCTATTTGAGAAGCTTTTCCCCCAGATACCTGTGTGTCTATCTTTGATGCTTTCTCCAACCTCTTTCATGAACACCACCCCCAGTCTCTCATATTACTCAGTTGGCTGTAGAGCTAGATTAAGCCAGATTTACATTATGGCTTTAGTCTTTGTTAGCTGTGTAATCTTGAACAATGATTTAATTTCTCTGTGGTTCAACAATCTCATCATTAAAGTTGCAAGGGTGCTTACCTTACAGAGTTGTGATAATTAAATGAGTTAATATTTGCAAGATGCAAAACATTAGCTCCTATTGCCCAATTTATTACCTTTCTTTTTAATTTTTGAGACATGGTCTCGCTCTGGCACCCAGGCTGGAGTGCAGTGGCATGGTCATGGCTCTCTACAACCTCTTCCTCCTGGGCTCAATCTTCCCACCTCACTCTCCAGAGTAACTGGAACTACAGGCACGTGCCACCACACCCAGCTAACTTTTGTATTTTTTTAGTAGAGAGGGGTTTCCCCATGTTGCTCACATTGGTCTCAAACTCCTGCAATCAAGTAATCCACCTGCCTCAGCCTCCCAAAGTGCTGGGATTACAGACATGAACCACCGCGCCCGGCCTTTATTACCTTTCATGTATTTGTATTATGTTATCTTAATATATTTACTCATTTATTAATTAATTGTTTATCTCTGCTGTTAAGATAAAATTCTAGGAGAGTAGGGAACTTGATTTTCTTTTCTTTTTCTTTTTTCTTTCAAGACAGGTTCTCGTTTTGTCAGCCAGGGTGGAGTGCAGTGGTATGATCACAATCACAGCTCACAGCATCCTCAACTTCCTGGGTGCAAGCGATCCTCCCACATGAGCCTCCCAAGCAGCTGGGACGACAGGTGTAGACCATTATGCTCAGTTGATTTTTAAAACACTTTTTGTAGAGGTGGGGTCTTACTATATTGCCCAGGCTGCTCTTGAACTCCTGGGCTCAAGTAATCCTCTTATCTCAGCCTCCCAAATGATCTTCTTTTTCAGCTTATATCCCAAGTATTCAGAAAGTTTCTTTGCAAAGAGAAGGCCCTCAGTAACTATTTCTTAAGGAGCCAACAGTCATTTACATTTCAGTGGGCACTCAGGTATGTCCTCAGGCCCCATCAGCCCTAGCCTCATTTTTTTTTTTTTTTTTTTTAATTTTACTTTAAGTTCTGGGATACATGTGCTGAACGTGCAGGTTTGTTACATAAGTGTACATGTGCCGTGGTGGCTTGCTGCGCCTATCAGCCTGTCATCTAGGTTTTAAGCCCCGCATGCATTGAGGATTTGTCCTAATGCTCTCCCTCCCCTTTCCCCCAGCCCCCAACAGACCCCAGTATGTGGTGTTCCCCTCTCTGTGTCCATGTGTTCTCATTGTTCAACTCCCACTTATGAGTGAGAACATGTGGTGGTTGGTTGTCTGTTCCTGTGTTAGCTTGCTGAGGATGATGGTTTTCAGCTTCATCCATGTCCCTGCAAAGGACATAAACTCGTTCTTTTTTATAGCTGCATAGTATTCCATGTGTATATGTGCCACATTTTCTTTATCCAGTCTCTCACTGATGGACATTAGGGTTGGTTCCAAGTCTTTGCCACTATAAATAGTGCTGCAACAGACATACATGTGCACGTGTCTTTATAGTAGAATGATGTATAATCTTTTGGGTATATACCTAGTAATGGGATTGCTCAGCCTCATTTTTCACCACTGAATGAAGCTCTGTTCTGTTTAAAGGTGTTTCAGGCCTCAGTAAGGAAGACTGTAGAAGGTGTTGCAGACTCATGTGTACAGGCACAACCAATTCTGTGTCTACATGAGTGACCTCTGAGTGCTGAGCAGAGTCCTTTCCCCAAGTGGTTTTCCCACGTGAACCACAATAGTTTCTGGAATTCCATTCTTTTCTTCACTTAAGCTCAGTCTTTACCAGAGGTTCACTAAATATTCAATGCAAGATATCTGTATTCATATACATGTGAATTCTAACTTCTAGGTTATCAACTAGTTTAATCATTTTGCTAGTAAATAGGACTCTGACAACAAAATCAAAGTTTGTGGTTATAATCACCTAATTAATCTGACCAGCGCTATGTAAGTATCTAAACAACAGTACAGGCAAAATGATAGAAATGAAATGTGGAGGCAACATAGCTTATTAATTTTTTTGCTATGGAAACTTTATATTTTAAAAAATTTCTTCAACTTTTTTCTCCATTCTATGTCTGAAATAAATGAATATGGAATAGAATGCCAAACAATCAAACAATAGATAGAAAGCCATGCCTTGGGAAATGAAATAAACTAGCCTTAGAAAAGTCAAGGATGAAAGAAAATCAACTGCTTTCCAAGTTTAGGTCACATTTGACCTAAAGTCTAAGAGATCAGCAATAGATCTGAAGGAAGTACAGATAATCAGGCCGAGCATAAATATCACCAGAGGTAAGGAAATGTGAAGAGCTGATTTTGGAAGTGAAAAAAACTTTTGAAGGCATGGATACCCAACAGCTATCTGGTGCAGGAGCTACAATCAGTAGGCGTTCAATAACTGCTGCTTATTGAATAATGTATAGCATAGAGGTAATAGGCTTTTTCCTTCTTTCTTCCTTTCTTTCTTTGTTTCTTTTTCTTTCTTTCATTATTTTTCGCTCTTTCTTTCCTCTTTCTTCTTCATATTGTTGTTATTATTATACTTCCTATGGCCGTACAAATTAAAAGCACAATTAAATTAATATTTATTTTGTGCTCCCACCAATTAAGTAAAAATAACTTAAAACAAATTTTTGTGACTGAATTCTACCTGGGCATCTAGTGAAGATGTTTTGAGATGAGGGGGAGAAAGAATGCAGAGATAGAAGATGATAGACTCACTGTTTCATTTATTTTACAGTTTAGATTAGAGCTTGGAAGAGTCGAGAGATTTTTGTTAAATTTTCACTTATATACCTGCTGATGTTTAGAAGAACCATTTCAATAAACTTGTGTTTCTATTCCCTATTAATAAAATAGGGGCTACGAATTACTTTGTCTACACAAACAAAATAAAACCATATTAAAATTATGAGACTACAATTATAAGAAAACCATATTATGTTAAATGGCATAACATAAAGCAGATATATAAAATTAATTTTTCCAATGTCTTTATTTTATAAGAACATGGCACCACAAAAAGTTGTTATTTGTGCAGTCCACCAATGATCAATCTGTGGTAAGATTCCAATTTTCTCACTCCCAGTTTGCTGCTCTTTCTCCCAGCGGGATGACCTGGAAGAACAGAGGCTAGAATAGATGTGACCAAACTTCTACTTCTTCATCTAGAAAACAATATTTTGTGCTCAGGTGTGTTCCCAGGTACATTCACCTAGAAAATCATGTAGTGAGCAGCTTACTGCAAAGTGTATGTAACTGCATGTATACAGAGAGTCATCCCTCATATCCACAGGGGATTGGTTCAAGGACACGTGCAGACATCAACATCTGTGGATGCTCAAGTCTCTTATATAATAAAATGGTGTAATATGTTCAGTATTTTAAAATTTTTACACATATTCTTCCATGTACTTTAAATCATCTCTAGATTACTTATAATAGCTAATACATTGTAAAAAATGTGTAAATAGTTATTATACTGAATTTTGTATTATTTTTATTTTTATTTTGCTTTTTGTTGTTTTTTGACTAATATTTTCAATCCATAGTTACCTTAATCCACAGACACATACAAATGGCCAACTATATTCTCAGAGTAAATGCAACACCATAATTTTAAAATCTACCCATTTGTATGTTAATGTAAAGTTATACTAAGATACAGGATTTGAAAAGAAGTGGTTTTTAGTAGATGCTCTAAATGTTATTTTATGATACAATCAGGGTATGGCATTCAGCATGGATGTACCATTAGCAAATAGGTAGTAAAAATCCAAATAAAAAATAAATTTTAAAAAGTTAGTGAAAGTCTAATGTAATTACAACTGATTTATAGTACAATATTTATTTTGAATGGAGACTCTTATCTCATTTAAAATATTCCAAGCATTGTGTATATGGATTAAAGTTTTTTATCCATTAAAAGAAAACATACAAACTGCAGGATGCTCTAAGAAAGCAAAACCAAACCCCAAATGATAAATGCACACAGCCTATTTTAATCTGAGGCCCTCTGTGAAAGGTTATGCATTTACTTTTATAAAAAGAAATAAATGTACAATCATCTGAAATCATCTAAAAACCAACACAAACTACTACAGTATCTTTAGTTTGGCTATCTTCCATTATTTTCTTAAGGATTTTTTAATGGAAATGTTTTGCTGTGAAAATGTACATAAAATGTGACAGGTTATGTTTTAAACCCATTAAAAGCTATACTGTTCTCCTTATACCCAGGTCCTAAAACTAATAATCATATGCAACAAATAATTTATATGTATGAATCCATTCTCACACTGCTATAAAGAACTACCTGAGACTGGGTAATTTATGAAGAAAAGAGGTTTAATTGACTCACAGTTCCATAGGCTGTCCAGGAAAAATGGTTGGGTAGGCCTCAGGAAACTTAGAGTCATGGCAGAAGAGCGAAGGGGAAGCAAGCACATTCTTCATATGGTGGAGCAGGAGAGAGAGTGAAGGGGGAGTGCTACAAACTTTTAAACTACCAAATCTCATAAGAACTCACTCATTATCATGAGAACAGCAAGGCAGAAAATCTGCCACCATGATCCAATCACCCCCCAATAGGTCCCTCCCCCAACATTGGGAATTGCAATTCCATATGAGATTTGGGTGGGGACACAGAGCCAAACCATGTCATTTTGCCCCTGGTCCCTTCCAAGTCTCATGTTCTCATGTTTCAAAATATAATCATGCCTTTCCAAGAGTCCCCCAAAGTCTTAATTCATTCCAGCATTTTATTTAAAAGTCCAAGTCCAAAGTCTCGTCTCAGTCCCTTCTGTCTATGAGCTTGTAAAATCAAAAACAAGATAGTTACTTCCAAGATACAATGAGGGTACAGGAATTGGGTAAATGCCTCTATTCAAAAAGGGAGAAATTGCTCAAAATAAAGCGGATATAGGCCCCATGAAAGTCCAAAACCCAGCAGGGGAGTTATTAAATCTTAAAGCTTTCAAACTAATCTCCTTGACTACATGTCTCATATCCAGGGTACGCTGATGTAACGGGTAATATCCCAAAGCCTTGGGCAGCTCCACTCTTGTGGCTTTGCAGGGTACAGCCCCTGTGGCTGCTTTTATGAGCTAGTGTTGAGTGCCTGCAGCTTTTCCAGGTGCACAGTGCAAGCTGTCAGAGGATCTACCATTCTGGGGTCTAGAGCACAGTGACCCTCTTCTCACAGTTGCACTAGGCAGTGTTCACGTGGGGATTCTGTGTGGGAACTCCAACCCCCCATTTCCCTGCAGCACTGCCCTAGTAGAGGTTCTCCATTAGGGCTTTGTTTCTGCAGAAGACTTCTGCCTGAACATCAATGTATTTCCATACATCCTCTGAAATCTAGGCAGGGGTTCCCAAGCTTCAACTCTTGCCTTCTAAGCACCCACAGGCCAACAACACATGGAAGCTGCCAACGCTTAGGGCTTGCACCTTCTGAAGCAACAGCCCAAGCTATATATTGGCCCCTTTTAGCCACAGCTAGAATTGGAGTAGCTGGGACACATGGCACTATGTCCCCAGGCTGCACAGAGCAGTGGGGCTTTCAGTCCCACAAAAGCATTTTTCCCTCCTACATCTCTGGCCCTATGATGGAAGGGGCTGCCATGAAGGTCTCTGAAGTGCCCTAAAGGCATTTTTCCCATTGTCTTGGCTACTAACATTTGGCTCTTCTTTACTTATGCCAATTTCTGCAGTCTTGACTTCCTCCCTAGAAAATGAGTTTTTCTTTTCTGCCACATAATTGGGCTGCAAATTTTCCAAACTTTTATGCTCTGCTTCCCTTTTAAATATAAGTTTTAGTTTTGGGTCATTTATTTGCTTATAAAAATGAACATAGGCTTGTAGATGCAGCCAGGCCACATATTGAATGCTATGCTGCTTAGAAATTCTTCCATCAGCTACCCTAAATCATCTCTCTCAAGTTCAAAGTTCCACAGATCTCTAGAGCCAGGGTAAAATGTCACCAGTCTCTGTGCTAAGGCATAGCAAGAGTGACCAGTTCCCAGTAAGTTCCTCGTCTCTACCTGAAACCACCTCAGCCTGGACTTTACTGTCCATATCACTATCAGCATTTTGGTCACAACCATTCAACAAGTCTCTAAGAAGTTACAAACTTTCCCTCATCTTTATGTCTTCTTCTGAGCCCTCCAAAACTGTCTTTGCCCATTACCGAGTTCCAAAGTTGATTCCACATTTTCATTTCCTTCCACTTTCATTCCACCTTTATAGGTGAGATGAAGCCAAAGGTACTTTATAGCAATGTCCCACTCCTGGTACCAATTTTCTGTATCAATTCATTCTCACACTGCTATAGAGAACTACGTGAGACTGGGTAATTTATGAAGAAAAGGTTTAACTGACTCAGAGTTTTGCAGGCTGTACAGGAAGCATGATTGGGGAGGCCTCAGGAAACTAACAATCATGGCCGAAGGGCAAAGGGGAAGCAAGCACCTTCTTCACATGGCAGAGCAGGAGAGAGAGTGTGAAGGGGGAGTGATACACATTTTTAAACAACCAGATCTGGTGAGAATTCACTATCATAAGAAGAGTAAGAGCAAAACCTGTCCCCATGATCCAATCACCTCCTGCCACGTCTTTCCCACAATATTGGAAATTACAATTTGACATGAGATTTGGGTGGGGACACAGAACCAAATCATATCATTGTACAACCTAAACAAGTATTCAATTGAATTGAAAGATTTTGTTGTTCCAAATATAAATTAATATATTGTATATATATTATATATATTTTTTATATATATATATTCTAAACTCATTTATGTCTTCCTATGTAGGTAAACGTGAGAAAAAAGAAAATTGTCTGATACTCAACGTTTACTTGATGTTTCTTCTAAGTTTTCACTTCGAGTTACATTGGAGGTCCCACATTTTTTCACTCTGCTATATGGTGTCACTAAATACTAATAGGGCAATTCCATGGGGATATAGTCACAAAGTCTACTATTTTTGTTATAGAGTTTATCCTGATTTATGAATGAGAACTCTCGCTTGTGGCAGAAACAAGACTTAATGAACTTAGAAAGGGGAGCCATTTTTTCTTTAAATCATGGTATGTTGTTTTCATCTTCAGTGTCTGAACAATCAATGGTCTGAGGGCTGGATTTGGTGCACACAAGAGAAAATAGATATGGGGTAAAATGCCAAAAGGAGAGTCTCATGCCATCTCTTGCATGTTCTTTCAGTTCACCTTGGCTTGATTTTCTCTAAATACAAAGTAGTTTTCTTCACATGACAGTAGACATGGCTGTCAATCGTTCTCAAGATCCATAGCATACAGTTTTCATCACCAAGAGGAATTATCCATATTTGAAGTACCAGGAGAGAAGGCAGAAAGGACAGAACACATCTGTTTCCTTTAAAGCCATTACCTGAAAAATCCACAAATCACTAGTCCTTAAATGCTACCAGTCAGATTTTTGACCCATGGCCAAACTTATCTGCAAGAAACACTGAAAAAGTTGGCTTAACCAAGGCAACCATGTATCCCCATAAATTTCAAGAAATCTATTAAAGAATAATATGAATATTAAAGGACAACTAAAATCCCACAATTATGGCAATGAAGATATAAGAATAACTCAAGCTTTAATAGATGGATGTAACTGAGTTACAAAGAGGAACCAAAAGAAATGTGTTTCCCAAAATAAGACAGAAGGCTTTAGAAGAGGGGTCACCAGTTCCATGTTCTAGAGCCCCACAGGTACCAGTTCATGCCTGTTAGGAACCAGGCCACACAGCAGGAGGTGAGTAGTGGGCAACTGTGTGAAGCTTCATCTGTATTTACAGCTGCTCCCCACTGCTCACATTACTGCCTAAGCCCCGCCTCCTGTCAAATCAGCAGTGGCATTAGATTCTCATAGGAACGCAAACCCTATTGTGAACTGCACATGCGAGGGATCAAGGTTGCTTACTCATTATGAGAATTAAATAATCTGATAATCTGTCACTGTCTCCCATCATCCCCGCATAGGACCATCTAATTGCAGGAAAACAAGCTCAAGGCTCCCACTGATTCTACATTATAGTAAGTTGTATAATCATTTCATTATATATTACAATGTAATAATAATAGTGATAAAGTACATAATAAATGTAATGCACTTGAATCATGCTGAGACTATCCCCCTGACCCACCCCAGCCTGTTGAAAAATTGTCTTCCATCAAACCAGTCCCTGATGCCAAAAAGGTTGGGACCTCTACTTTAGAAGACATCCTTTTAAAAAAATCACTTTTATGGCTGAATAGTACTCCATTTTGTATAAGTACCACATTTTCTTTATTCATGGATGAAACTGAAGGTCATTATGCTAAATGAAATAAGCAGGCACATAAAAACAAACATCGCACGTTCTCACTTATTTGCGGGGTCTAAAAATCAAAACAGTTGAACTAATGGAAATAGAGAGTAGAAGAATGGTTACCAGAGTCTGGGAAGGGTAGTGAAACAGGGGTGGGGAGGTGAGCATGGTTAATGGGTACAAAATTAGTTAGAAAGAATAAGACCTAGTATTTGATAGCACAACAGGGTGATTTTAGTCAATAACAATTTAGTTGCACATATAAAAATAGTAAAAGAGAATAATTGGACTGTTTGTACCACAAAAGACAAATGTTTGAGGGGATGAATACCCCATTTTCCATAACGTAATTATTACGCATTGCATGCCTGTATCAAAACATTTTATGTCACCCATAAATATAAACATATACATGTACTCACAAAAATTTTAAAAATGTTTTAAAAAAACTCATTACTGCAAATAAGTCTTTTACTTTCAAATTATTTTTTACAACATTTTTAGCTGGCTAACAAAATTAAGGTCAAAGCAGTTTAGTTTTGGTTTCCTCCATTGTATTACAGTAGTTTTGTTTAAAAGTTTAATGAGTGAGTGCTCTTGTCAGGAAACTCAGGAACCTGTTTGCTTTCAGAGAGAATATTGCTTCCTTAATAATAACATCTGAACTTCTGAAAGCTTCTGATTAAGAGATTAAAAAGAATGTGCTAGACCCTGCCAGTTGAGTAACTACTCACTAGGTGAAAAAGTAGGACATCAGAAACAGAGTAATTTTCTCCAACAAGTGTGAAATGGTACTTCAGTGAAGCCGTGCTGACTCCCTCATTCTAAGTACCTATTTAAGACCTTGGAGCAGCTGAGTCACGCAGTAGAGCCTGACCCAATCTACTTTTCCATTACTCTCCTCGTTCCATACAAAAAGCAGAAACAATTAAACCTCTTTCAGGTACCCAAATCAGAGACACCCCCAAAATATTGTCAGTACCTGATGTAGTGCCTATGGCGTTCTCTAATGGAGATCTATTATGTGCACCTAAATATCTTTCACATTTTAAATCTGATGAGTAATCCTTTGTATCACCTCCTGCCAAAATATCTATTGTATATTTTAACTAGGAGAGGATGGCTGCCATGTAACTAAATTGGAAGCATGGATATTTTTAGTGCTTGGTGAAAAAACTTACATAAAGAGCAACTCTATTCACCCTATTGAGATCTTCTTATGTAAAAGGCCTGGCACGAGTGTAAAGTATTATTATGACTATAAAAGCGCCTCAATCTGTAATCATAGGAAAGGCAGTATTATAGAGAAATACCATTCAGTTGCATGGCAACTGAATCCTAGTGGAGTTAGTTGCCACGCAGAGGAGTTATTATGAGTGCTTCGATGCAGCCCAGCCAAAAGAGCACTCAGACCACAAGCAGGTAAACACCTACCTGTTGCCTGAGGACATTTTCTTCTCCACCCTGGTAGACAAATGAAATTGAAGATGAAGATGTGGGTTTGCTTCCCGATGCAGGGCCTGAATACCAGTTAAGGTTGTTTTGTTTGACAGATGTATAGCACCTTGGTTTATTGTGTAAGCAAGAGAAAGCACGCACATCACAGTGTCAGCAACAATGGGAAATCCACAGCAAGAGCTTGTGCCAAATTCAGATGATTCTAGAAATGTAAATGTACGTTACTAGCCTCCAAAATGGGTGTGGTGTAAAAGCTCAAGGTTTTCTCTTGTTAAAAAATAAAAATGTAAGTGCTTGATATTCGGTCGTTGTTATGTTTTATCTTCCAGCATTCGTTCTTTTTGCAAAGAATAGCAATTTCAGCTTCTTTTGAGAACTACACTTTCCTCATTGTCAATCATGCAGTTTGGGTGAATCCCATCTGTGGCAGGGATGGGCAGGTGATCCAGACCTGGCCCATTCATCTATTTCATTTATCTGATAACATTGAAATTGGGTTAGGGTTGGGTATAAAACAAAGTCAGGTGAATAAGACCCATTCTGGGGCTTCTGATGGAAGTTTCGTGAAAGAAGTGCTCTCTTTCTGCTGGGCAGTCTTAGTCGGCAGAGGTTCCTCAGGAGGTGGCCACCTTGCCTCCTGTGGACATGCTTTACTAACTTACCCAGAGTGAAGCCAGCTCTGAGGAATGCAGGGCCAAGAGATGCAGGAGACAGCTTGTTAACTGCATCATTCCAACACCTGCATCCTGCTGGGACAAAAATACCACCCCCAAACTTTGGCAATAGGCAATTTATTTGTCTTTTAAATTTAAGCTATTTTGAATTAGGTCTCTGCCCTTTGCAAGAAAACAGGTTCCTACCAATATTCAGCACAAACTTGAACTTTGGAGTTTACATCTGCTCTCTACCACTTACTAACCGTATGACTTGAGCAAACTACATACTTTTTCTGGGCTGCAGAATCTTTGTTTTTAAAATGAGCCTAATAATGGTACCTTGTTTGTGTTAAATGAGACAGTGCATGTGAAGAACTTATCCAAGTTCCAGGAATAAAAGAAGAGCTCAGTGTCAGGCCTCTGAGCCCAAGCCAAGCCATCGCATCCCCTGTGACTTGCACGTATACGCCCAGATGGCCTGAAGTAACTGAAGAATCACAAAACAAGTGAAAATGCCCTGCCCCGCCTTAACCGATGACATTCCACCACAAAAGAAGTGAAAATGGCCCGTCCTTGCCTTAAGTGATGACATTACCTTGTAAAAGTCCTTTTCCTGGCTCATCCTGGCTCAAAAATCTCCCCTACTGAGCACTTTGTGACCCCCACTCCTGCCCACCAGAGAACAACCCCCCTTTGACTGTAATTATCCTTTACCTACTCAAATCCTATAAAACGCCCCCACCCTTATCTAGCCTTCACTGACTCTTTTTGGACTCCGCCCACCTGCACCCAGGTGATTAAAAAGCTTTATTGCTCACACAAAGCCTGTTTGGTGGTCTCTTCACATGGACGTACATGCCACTCAGTAAGTGGTATTTAATATTTGTTAAAGATTTACAAGTGTATTGTTATGAGTTGAGTGGAGTATGTGTTGTTCAGAGAACATGACCCTTTCGGGGATATCCTCCATCACTTATATACTACTCTCTGGGCCCCTAGTTCTTGAATTTCATTTTACCCAAGAAACACTAGTGAGTCTTTAATAGGTTCAAAAAATTCCTCTTACACCAAGGTCCTTGGAGCATTGCAAGAGAGTAGTGTAGGCCACTACTATTCAAGCAACCTGTGGATTTGCATCTTTGTCCTATGATTGAGGGAACCCTCCCTGGGTCTTGTTCCCTCAAAGCACACTTCCCTCTCTTCTCTCTTAGAAAACTGATAGACTCTTAAGCCTTCAAAGCCAGCTGGGAAGTCCTCTGCATTAAGATTTTGCTCTGCCATGCAAAATTTCTTTGTAGTGATAAAACACCAGGTACAGGGATACATCATTGGAAGGAGAATGTGACAAAAGAAAAAATACAGAAAGCACAAAATAGAAATTAATATCTCAATATATTGTTCCTACCAAATAGTTAATATTCAGTGAGTTGTCACAACACCCTCTGTGCTAAGCAGAAATCCCCACCCTGCTTATATCTGTAACTTTTTCATGGCACCTGTAGGCCAAATAAATACCATTTATTAAAATGGTTAGGTCCAAATGCCTAAATAACTACATCGTAATAACCTAATATCAATTTGAAAAAATAATACATTAATATTGAACAAAAATATTTTTATTTTATTTAAAAATATCCACAATGATTTACTAAAATGCTGTGCACACATATCAGATGTCGCACAATTTCTCAAAATGCAAAACCAGTTTGGGCATTGCCAACCTCATTTCCTGTTCCTCGTTGACTTTTGCATGACACTTGCTTTTTATCACAACCATTATCAAAACCCAGCTTCACAAAGATATGACAGCATCAAAAATAATGTTGTCCAATCCTACATTTTAAACCCAAAATCTCTCTGCTATAAGTTTGCTGCTGGCACTCAGGGGCACCTGGGCACAGTTTGGGGACTGTGATGCAAAGACATTTCCAAGTGTTATCTTATATTAAGGAAAAAACAGTCTTGTGAGGAGAGGAACTTTAGTCAGCTGTCAAAGACAAAGAAACCAGATTTTTAGGTATAATAATTTGTTTAAAGTTACTAAATAGGGGAAGGCAGGTACTACTCAGGGCCTCCAAAGTCCCTGCCTTCAACCATTACTCTGTTTTGTCTAAAGCAGGAAAAAAATGTATTTATGTTTTTCATGATGTTGTTAATTTCACTCCTTAATTTATACAGTCACACATAAAATATCTCATAAACACTAACTTTGTGCTCACTGCCAAGCTTGGGTCTGAAAATTCAGAATAAGTAAGAACTCAGAAAGCAGAGGGGATAAATAAGGACAATAAACGCTTGTAAAGGTGCTGTGACAGAGTATAGAGGTTACCATGGGGATCCACAATTATAAAAGTGTCATTGAGTATCTCATGCCTCAGGAGAAGCTGATATGATTAAGCAGCCTCAAGGTACCATCACATTGTTCAAAAATTGTCATCTCCAGCCGAAGCAGTAATACACACAAACTGCCAAAGATCCTAAACTGTCTGAGAAAAGGGGGGTGCAGAGTGTTAGGGAGGCAGGAAAGATGAGGCATATCTAGATAGAGGGCTGAAGAGTAAGGGAGGGGTCCGATTATCAGCATTTTCCCAGGAATAGCAGTACATCAGTGTGTCTCCAAAAAGTGACGTCGATGCTGGAAAGTTGATTCCTAAAAAACGGATCCCCATAACTGTTGAAGAACCACTCTTGGGTTTCAAAATGAACAGAAGCATTATAAAAGCTTTGAGAATATCTGCTGCTTCAACAAAAAGCAACAGTAACCAAAAGCTTTTTTCTGAGTATTTCTAGTCCTTGGAAACAGTGTGCTCTAGGAGCCACTGCTTGTGGCAACAGGGAGCTTTGCCTTCTCACTCACCTCTGACAATGACACTTCTTTAAACTGTTTCAGATAAATCTGTTTTTCTTTTAAAAATGCACATGCTAACTTTATTTATTTATTTATTTATTTATTTATTTATTTATTTATTTATTTTTGGGATGTTGGGAGGAGATGATAGGTTGATATAAGGATGATGCTTATAATCCAAGTGGTCCAGTGTCTATGACCTCCAGCCCAGGGATGCAAGTAACTACCAGAAATTTTAGGTATAACAGTGAGTTTGCAACCTGAGCAGCTCTGATTCAGTGTTCTGAACAGAAGCCCGTGTGACTTCAGTTACAAGTTCTATCAAAGAAGCAGAGCCCTGTAGACAGGGTGGAGCTGAAATAAATATGTATGCCAAAACCTCCTTCAAGGGGAGAGCAAGGTTGTCTCTACTCAAGGGTAGAATTGGCTCTGTTACAATTCAAACATACCATAAAAATGCTTAATGATGCATTTTCACAAGGCTTGCCCATCAAAGTCCCTGCGTGCCTGATCTTACAATTGCGATGCTAATGGATCAGAGTTTGGAGGGAGATTTATTATCAAATTAATGGGGAAGTGGCCATATACCAATAATGGTTATAATATACTGAGCATTTGCAATGTGCTAAGACCTGTATGAAATGTTTTACATGCCTCTGCTCAAATATCAAACAACTCTGAAGAGCAGATATAAGCAGTTCTAATTTTACTGACAGGGAAGTGAATTGTAAAAGCATCATGCCCATGATGGTAGCGGCTGTAGCAGGATGGGAATATAAATAAGAAGAAGGCCAAGTCCACGGGCTTCATTGCTATTTCTATTTTTTTTAAACAAACATATTACAATAAAGCCATTTCCAAAAATGTGTGCTTTATTTTGTGTAATGACAAGAGATTCCAGCATTCAGGTCCCAAGGAGGCTTTTGATGTTTGAAGCTGTGTTTCAGGCATCAGGATCTCTGCCTCAGCTGAGAGGAGAGAGGGGAGAGTGCCTGACTGATCTTTCTCACATTGTTTCCTGACAACCTCTGGGATCTGATCCAACAAGGGCGGATGTGATTGGAAGCTCTGCATATCAATAATCCCTTCATTAAAGGTTTTAGACACCTGGCTTCACTGAACTGTTTCACAAAACTTGTGTGTGAAAAGATCCCTGGAGTCTTCTGCATGGTGAAAGTACAATTAGCAAGCAGGTCTAACCTGTATTTCTTGATCAAACTCTTCTGGTTACCAGTATACTAAGATATTTGAAAAGGAAAAGAAACAAAACCACTTAACAAAGAATATGCATGTTAAGCTTTTGGTCACCAGTTTGAAGGAAGCATCAGGAAAAAAAGTAGATTTGTAAGTCATTTCTGACTTTATTTGTGTATTAACACAATTCTGTATTAACACAATTCTGAAATTGCCACAAACATGGCAAATATTTGGAATCTTGATTTACTTTTAAAATTAAAAAGAAAAAGAACCTTTTTTATTATACCACTCATCAGCAGGGCTATACTTAAAGGTCTATCAGTGTTTTCATTAGCCTTTTTCCCTGGCACCCACTGACAGCTATATTCTTTCTAATTAAGATGAAACAACACTCCAATGCATCTGTAGTGTGCAGCAAAATCCTCCCCATAAGGCTGAAGATAGACAAACACCAAACTACCCAGCGAATATATAGATATAAGGCACATCATCAGGTATAAACCGGTCATCAACAAGTATAATAAATAAAAATAATTGTATTTAATAATTAAATGTTTTCTTCATTCTAAGGGTCTCCACCTGTCATAGATAGGGTTATTATTTAGCAAATAGTTAGGCTCTATACTTCCTTTGAATGTGATTTACCTTGACCTTTGGACAGTGAGCAGATGTGATGATAACAGAGATTTCAAATGTGCACCCATGGTTCCTGTTATCTTCCTGTACTGCTTAGATGCACATAAGAAAAGCACACCCTGGTAGCCACTACCTGTTCTCCTGTGGGACAGAATCATCCCAAACAAGCCAGCTGAACTGCCTGCAGCATTCTAAACAACACCTTTCATTGTGACTCCTGACCCATGAGTGAGAAAAAATAGATGCATGTTATTGTATTTTGGTGTGATTTGTTAGACTGAATTATTGCAGCCTAACATCCCACCTCACTCCCCCCGCAAGGATGCCTATTGACAATTTATTCTAGACAACTCTGGCAAACTGTACAGGATCAAGTAATTTTAGAGGTCAAACCTAGCCAGTACAAAATTCCCACTTTAAAGCTCCCTCTTCATTGGCAAAAATGTTATTCTGTTTCTATTGTCCAGCTTTTAATTTCACAAAACTTGCCTAGGGCCCTGAATCAGCAGGTAAAAGAAGTACTACACCATTTGTTTAAGAGATTGTCAGCACATAAATGCGCAGAGGGTTTGTATTTAGTTCCGTATTTCCACCTTCTTCTTTCTCTGTTTCCACCATTGGAGTCCTCATAGCCATGGTCTTTCTGATGCTGGCTGGTCCAGCTACTCATATCTTAGTGGTGACTCTCTCATTCATGTTATTTTCTACTTTTACATTCTGATAAATGAGAGGGTCTTGGGTACTTAAAAAGATTTATCCACAGATTCTAACATAGCTGAGAGTGTGGCAGCCTGGCCACTTGTCCAAAGTCCATCCCACAGCCTCTGCTGGTGGAGTTATTTCATCAGCTTCTTTGGGGAGAGAGAAAATATAACATACTCCCAAATTACATCCATGGTCTACCTTCAAGCCATGGTTCCTGTTGTCTTCCTGTACTGCTAAGATGCACATAAGAAAAGCACACCCTGGTAGCCACTACCTGTTCTCCTGTGGGACAGAATCATCTCAGACAAGCCAGCCGAACTGCCTGCAGCATTCTGAAACAACATGGGAAACTAGGAATACCTCCAACTGAGAGAGGTCTTTGCCCTCTCCTGCCCAACCCTGCAACTTGGACACTGCTTTTTCCCTAATACAAGAGCAGAGCTTTCATGAGATTCTCAACCAAAACCTTCTGTCAGATTTCTCAGATTTACCCGAATTTATTTCTTGCCCTTTGCTATCACAGGCAAGAAATTTAAACAAGTAGGATTCCAGCTGGGTTAATGCAGGAGAGAGTAATTTACTCACTGCCAAAGCAAAGATCAAACAATCAAGTTTCTTTCTTTGCAGCTTGGTATGAATCTGGGGAGGGAGATAACAAGTATAAATTTCAGAATGTAGAAGAAAGGATTTATAGTTACCCATTAGAAAAGTTACTGTTTATGTTCTCAGCTGTTTCTGATGTCAGGTGGTCAAAGAAGTAGAGAAAACAGAAATCAGTATCTTACATTTCAAGTTATTGCGGTCATGTTTTGAAAATCACGTCAATGATGTAATTTTTCTTTTAAGCAAATGCATTAAAGAATATATTTGATTGATAATTTGGATTTGAATGGTTGGTTAGATTGTCTACAGAATGTAAGTTCCATGAGTACAGGGACTTCATTTTACTCACTGCAGGGAACAAGAGTGCCATGTGCTTAAAAAAAAAAAAAAAAAAAAAAAAAAAAAAATTGGAGTTGAGTGAATTGGTATAAATAAGCCCGAAGAATTTTTCACCATATGACTTTGACTTTAAATTATCTGATAAATTTGGGATCAACTTGAAGAAGATAGGCTGGCTATTATGTTTCCCGCCCCCCGCCACCCATGATTTCATTCTTTTTTAATCTATCCTACCGGTTCTTCTCTTTATTCAGGAAATGTCAAACATCGCACATACATAACCCTTTGCTATTCAAATCCTCTCATTATTTTCTTTAAGCCTAGGGCTAAGTATCATTAAAAATTAACATGTTCATCATATTTAACAGTTTTTATTCACTAAAAGTAAATAGCCCACTTTCAGTAACAAAACCCACAGTGCACTTTTTTCTTAACCAAGAAAACACAGAACTAGTTTGAATAGAGTAGTTGTAGTCTTCATAAAACACACCACACACACAAACACACATGTGCATGTGTAGATATATAAAAAATAATAAGTATTTTATATATATATATATATATAAAATAGGGCACATATCCTTTGGGTATTGTTGCTCTGGAAAACCTTAAGTAATACATACTCTTAAGGCAGTTTTAATTGGTCAAATCTGCCTAAGCACAAACATTCAAACATGTCAGTGGACAGCAGGCCTTTGGACATGTATTATCATCCCCACCACATCAACATCATAAACATTCTGTAATCTGTGCTATTTGATGTGGTAGCCACTAGCCTGGTGTGGCTATTTTTATTTATATTAGAATTCATTAAAATTAATGAACAGTCTAAATTCAGTCCCTCAATCACACTAACCAAATTTAAGTGTTCAGCAGCCACATGTGACCAGTGGCTACCACATTGGACAGCACAAATGTAAAACATTTCTTTAATGGAAGAATATTCTTATTCTTTTGGATGGCACTGGCCTATACAATGCTAAATTCTTATTCCATTGGCCCATAATTGCAGAGCCCTCTTGTATCCCTTTATTTCACTGGAAAGTTTCTAGCACAGTAGAAACAAATAGTGTATAGTCAAAATTATCCTTGAAAATGCATCAAGGATATTGGTATTTTGCACAAGAAACCTTGTACCTATATGTAAAAGTGTATAAGGTACGTATAAGTATATTTGTATTTAGATACAAATATATGAAAAAATATATATGTGCACATATAACATAGCATTTAACTATTTCATTTATTCTCTAATAATCCCTCCCTCTGACAGGTGAAGCATTCCTGAATTCACATCAGTATAAAAGTGAAACTCCTCTGCTTCTGTCTAGGTTTCAGGTGCACAAAGGCTCTCTTACATGGTCCTGGTATATTTCCAAATCTGGCTCTGGAAATTCAATACCTGGGTGTGCCCATTTCACTGCCGATAGTACGGCGGTACCAGGGACAGGAATTGGTTCATCAATTAACATTATCAGAATGACTACCTCTCCACTGGTAGTAAATGGGTGCCTTCCTCAACCTGCAAGGACTAGTATGTGAGAAGTAGGGAGGAATTTGGGTAGCAGATCAATGTGGGGGAGTCATTATTGGGTTAGGCAAGATCAAAGGTAGGCCTTGAAGAGAACATATAACATGGTCAAGTGAAGAGAAACATGTAAGATACTTCAGTAAGAACTACTGAAATGATCTGCAGCACAAAGGTGAAAGCTGGCACAGCCACTCATGATAAAGAGAAGACCAGACCTGTCCAATTTCATATCTGGCCATTACCAACTATACCTCTTATGCTTCAGTCACATCTGAACTATCCCTCATTCCTCAACATACTATTTTTATGTTCTCTCTCTGACTCCCAATCTTTTGCACCTGCTGTCTCTAGAACACCCTGAAAATCTTTCTTCACCAAGGAAATTCTTAGCTCCTCTCATCTCCCTGTCATCTTCACCTCTACAGAGCTTTGTCTGTCCCTTCTATGTAGTCACACACCGATTCCTCCACACGTTAACAGTACATTGTTTATCTGCTTGTGTGTCTGTCTTCTCAATAAATTCTGAACTGCAGGGGACATGTCCATGTCTCATTAAACCTTGTGTTCTCAAGGCCAAAATAATGCTAGGGACACAGTATGTGCTTACCTGCCTTAAGAAGAATCGATGGATGACAGATGGGTAAGAAAGAGTGGCTCAATAGCTCCAGCCAGTTATTATTGAAGTCTGCATGGATTTAGTGAAAGCGCTACTACTATGGATATTAGAAAACTCTCAAATCTGTTAATATTTCTGAATTACTCAGAATATTTTGTTTTCAAGTAACAAAAATCCAACTCAAAGTGGTATAATCAATGGAAGAAAATCTTTGCTCTAGTTAATAAGCCTCAGCACAGCTGGATCTAGGACAGTAGCGTCAGGTGTCAATCACTTTCCAGCTCTCAGCAGTGCTCTCTTATCTGTTGGATTTGTGTTGGACAGTCCTTGCAATGTAATGATCTGGCAGCTCCATGATGACAAGTTATTGTCCCACCCACCTTCCTAGAAAGAGATCCCCCATTTCTCTACTGTGCTAGGAGAATTCCAGGTGAGCCTATCTTTGTACCACTGTAGACGTCTCTGGAGGATGTGATGTGGAGTGCAGAGGAGGTGATACTGTGGTTGTCCAGACTTAGGTCACATGATTCCTGGAGCCAAGACTGGTATTAGCCTTGCTGTATCCACAGTGACTGAGAAGTAAGCAGTCATATTCCAAAGGAAACCTGAGGTATTCTTATTAAAGAGGGAGGCTGTACACTGGGCAGACCAAAACAAATGTGTCCCCTATGGTTCCTTTTCAATGTAATTATCTTCCTACTATAATATGAAAAACCCAGTTCATTATGTGTTTTTATTTTCTCTGTGGTAGAAACTATTACACCAACGCTTTTCTTATTACTGTCTCCAAACCTGCAAGTGGCTATTTCAAACAACAGAGGGAAAACAAATATTACTTGTTGACTTGTTCTTTGAATCTCCTACCGGTCATCATCAGGTATTATAATCAACCTCTTCCCAACTCTAATCTGCTATTGCTAGCTATTAGCCAAGTGATTCAGATTCAGATTGGTTCACCTGTTTGTTTTCTCAGTGGCAGAAGAATGTGCCAATCAAACATTTTTTTCTCTCTTTTTTCTGATAATGCTCATAGGATTCCATCTAAACTGGTGTTCCTTCACTGCAGGAGGTGCTAAATGCCTTTAGGTGGCGTGGCGTTAAACAGCGTCAATCCACATGGTGAAAAGGTTAATCTTCCTTACATTCTCTAAATCTCCTTCTAATTGTAGAGCGAAGAAAATCTGAGTTTGGATTCCAGTCTTTTAAAAAAATATTTGCTTTTTACTGCATAGAGTAAGCTTTACTCAGACTCCGTAGTGGGTGCCAGTACATGGATAAAAGTGCATAATGTTTTCTGTTTTTTTTTTCTTTGTTTTTTTTTTGTTTTTCTTTTTTTTAATCTTCAGTTGTACCATTAACATCTATGTATCCAAGCAATGGAAGTTTCCATTTAAAGCAGTGTGGAAAATACAACCTTATATATATTTACATAGGTAAAAGAAAGTAGTCAACCTTTGCTAAAATATTAAATACATAGACATACAGATGCTGTGCTATAATGCAAAAGTCGGCATAATTTCGAATGAGTATAACTTTGGCAGTGCTAGGAAGCTAAAATGTGTCCCTGTTTAGTGCCTTCAATGGGCCACTTTTTATACAAGTCGGGATTCAGTAATGAAAGTTTTCTTTTTAGGTTTCTAAGTTGTTAAAGAATGTGTTTAAATATACAGTCAATAAGAATGATTGTATAAAGTAATATTTGGGGGATGTGAATTTTAATACAAGATGTAGTTTTATTTAATTAGCAGACAAGTAGGGTCTTTGAGGGTAGCTGGGTTTGCATCAGTTACTGCAATGCAAGGAGGAAGCATCATGCCAAGGGTCCTTCGTGTCAGGGCCATATGGAGAGTAATCACATTTTACTAGTTTCAAAATAACCACACAAGACAACCTCTGTGGTGCTGAAACAAGTGGCCCATGGAATTGTAGATTTGCTCTAAGTGGAGGTATTCAACCACAGCTGTCATCAATTAGCCACAGTTTAGAGGTAACAGATATCATCCTCTTCCAGTGCAGGAAACAAAGTGTTAACCTTAAGAAGTTACTTCAACCAACAGTAGAAGCAATCCTACCCGGGAACATCAGAATAGATAATGGCATATGAAGCACACGTTTTGGTGAACCAAAAACAACAAAAAAAGAATTGAACAAATGATGAACCAATAGTTACATATTATGTTCCCTTGTAGTATTTCAGTAACATTTTTGTTCCACTAAGACTCTGGGGTAAGTGCAGTTCAATCCAAGAGCAAAAGTACCAGTGCCACAAACTGAGCCTATTCTTCCTTGAATGCTAGAACATGGCTATTAGCTTCAAATGGGACACAGAAAATGGGTTTCCTAATGAAAGTTTCCTTCACATTTACTCATGGTCATTAAAAAAGACATTTGTTTTCTTATTGCCCCTAATTTCCCTAGCAGGCTAAAGAAGTAAAAGTTAAAGACTAATAACAAAAATAACCTTGGTAATTGTTACATTGAAGTAAAGAAACAAGAGAGAGGAAATAAGGGAAAACAATATTTCCCCCAGTCTGAGGCATAGTTTAACAGCAAATACACTCTTTCAAACATTAGCTGAAACTGACAAATTATTTCCTACTGCATCATTCTAGATTTAACAGCATCTGTTTCAGCTTTAGGTGCAATATTTTGAAGTCCAAAAACTCAAGCAATTCTTGTGGAATTAATACATTTCAGCATTCAAAGTCTTTAAACACAAGTTGTTCAGTATAAAATTGTTTTTTAAAATAGTGCAAAACATAGGCTACATATTGAAGCTACATATTGAAAAGACAAGGTCTATGGTTTCCATCAAATATGTAAGATTATAACAGCAATTCTATAAACAATCATAACATAACACTTGAAGAAAAAGGCCTATATCTTATTTCCACTGGATTTTTTAGATTTAATATAAAATGAAAATAGCATTCTTAGTGTAAATTGATTAAGAGTACATCCTGTAAATCTCTGTGAGTTACAGCTGTGTCTCAGTGAAGGCCATATAAATTGAACTCTTTTTAAAAGGCATTCAAACATTGGCAAGTTAAATGTGCTCTGTGAAGGTAAATTAAAACTGAGGGAAAATGGATAAATAAAACAGATGTGAAAAAAGTCATGTATTAGGAAAAATACGTCTTGGTTCTTTGCAAGGGAGAATACTACTAATATGCATACACATTGCAAATTGTCAAAAACAAACCTATGGTGGGTCCAATAAAATCAAAAAGGTAAGAAATACCTACATGCAAAATTTGGTTTAAAATAGAAAAAGAGTTTTTTGGTTTTTGTTTTTGTTTTTTTTTTTTTTTTTTGGTCACCAGCAAATAATGCTTTCTATGCTCTGTAAAATAGATTGGTGTCTGGAAAAAAATTACATTATCAAGGAACATTTTACTCAAGACTATTGCAATAGGGGAGAGAAACTGAACTTGATTCCATTGAAACAAAGGCAAGAGAGTTTTTAAGCAGAGAGGTGAGCTGGTGAAATGGTGCTGAAAGATGGAAGACATTTGAGGGGAGGGTCTTGGCCACTGAGATTAGGCCCTCTGTGTTTGCTAAGGGCCTAGTGAGGTCCCTAACCTCCTGTAAAGACTGGGAGACAGGAGCACTGCCTTCCTTGATGATTATCTTTCAAAGAGATGGCTCTCGGTTCCTTGAGAAAGACATTCCTGGTTTGTAAAACTGGCAAGAGTCTGGGAGAAGGTTCATATTTCAAAGAGGCAAAGTGTGCAATTGCAAGTTTTCTTTTTTTTTTTTTTTTTTTTTTGAGACGGAGTCTCGCTCTGTCGCCCAGGCTGGAGTGCAATGGCCAGATCTCAGCTCACTGCAAGCTCCGCCTCCCAGGTTTACACCATTCTCCTGCCTCAGCCTCCTGAGTAGCCGGGACTACAGGCGCCCGCCACCGCGCCCGGCTAGTTTTTTGTATTTTTTAGTAGAGACGGGGTTTCACCATGTTAGCCAGGATGGTCTTGATCTCCTGACCTCGTGATCCGCCCGTCTCGGCCTCCCAAAGTGCAGGGATTACAGGCTTGAGCAACCGCGCCCCGCCTGCAAGTTTTCTAAAGTAAACCCTCTTAAGAAAAGGGAAGTTAAGGGTCTAAGGACCAGAAGAAATCTGTCTCAAGTTTAGCCAAGTTGAGGGGACTGCTAAGGCCCTCCTGGTCAACACACACACACACATATACAAGTATACAAATAAAAGGATGATGCAGCCTACATAAATACATTTTCTTCCAGAATTTTTTTGATAAATGTTCAAATATTGTTGATAAAAATTCAATACCCATTCCTGATTTAATAAACAAAACCGAACAAAAAAACCACTGAATAAAATAGTAGAATTCTTCTTTCACGTTTTAAAATATCTATCTTAAATCAATAATCAACATTCATTAATAGTGCAACTAGAAATATTTCCAATAAAATCAGGAGCAAGATAATGATATCCACCATCACCACTATTTACCTTTTCCTTATAGTTCCAGATCAGTGGTTCTAAAGTGGTGATCAGTGAACCAGGCATACCAGCATCCTCTGGGAATTATTAGAAATGCAAATTCTTGAGCCCCACCTGATTCCTATTGAATTGTAAACTCCAGAAAGTAGCACAGAGCAGCAATCAAGGTTTTAACAAGTCTGGCAGGTGACTCTAATGCATACTGAAGTTAGTTCTGGGCAATATTCCATACCATGTTCCAGGCAATATTCAATAGGCAAAATTTTTCTGCAAAGGACAAAATAGTAAATATTTTATGCTCTGTATCCTTGTTGTCTCTGTTACAACTCTGCCAATATGATGCTAACAGACAATTTTTAAAGAATGGATGTGGTTTTGTTCCAATAATTATTTTAAAAAACAGATTCAGTAAAATGGTCAATAAGCACATAAAAAGATGTTCAATGTCATTAATTATTTGGGAAATGCAAATGACAACTATGAGATACCACCCACACCCATTACAATGCAATGGCTACTACCAAAAAAAAACAAAAACAAAAACAAAACAAAACAAAAAAAGCCAGAAAATAAGTGTTGGTGAGGATGTGGAGTTATTGGAACTCTTGTGCACTGTTGATGGTAATGTCATATGGTACAGCCACTGTGAAAAACAGTATGGAGGTTCCTCAAAACGTTAAAACTACAATTATCATATGATCCAGTAATTCGGGGTATATACCCCAAATAATTAAAAGCCGGGTCTTGAAGAAGCACTTTTGAACAACCATGTTCACAACAATTACTTACAATTACTAAGACATGGTAGTAACCAAAATGTCCAATGCAGATGAGTAGATAAGTAAAATGTATTATTCAGTCTTAAAAAAGAAGGAAATTCTGACATATGCTGCAACATGGATGAACATTAAGGACATTACATTTTGAAGTAAGTCACAGTCACAAAAAGACAAATACCGTGTGATTCCATTTATATGAGGAATTTGACTTATATGATGATTTTGAGTACTCTAAGTAGTCAAAATCATATTACTTAGAGTACTCAAAATCATGGAGATATAAAGTAAAACAATGATTTTCAGGGGTTTAGGGGGAAGGGAGAATAGAGAGTTTTGAATGGGTGCAGTTTCAGCCTGGAAAGTTAAAAAGTTGTGGAGATGGATAGTGGTGATGGTTGCGTTACAATGTGCATGTACCAAATGCCACAGAACTGCAAAAGTTAAGAGATTTAAGATGGTAAAATTTATGTTTATATATATATACCTCTCTCTCATTATTTTTTAATCCAGAAAAAAACTCACTAAATATATTTAATACCATTAAACTGTGCACTTAAAAATGGTTAAGATGGTAAATCTTATGTCATGTTTATTTTTATGTGTACTACAATCTTAAACAATGAAAAAACATATTGATGACTGAATTTAGTCCTCCGGCAGTAGCCTGCCAACATTTTTTCTAGATGCCAGAATATAGATGACACAAGACAAGAAGCCTAGAAAGAAATACAATCATTAGAACATAGAAGTAATTTTTTTTTCATTATTTCTGGCTGACATAACACTATCTTCTAACAAACTATACATTTGATTTACTTACTGGTTTATTTTCAGAATCTCTCAACAAGAGGGTAAGCTCTGTAGTTACTGAGGTTTGTATGTGCCATGTTCATTGATGGAGAGCTGGCTTACAGAGCAGTGCCTAGCACACAGTAGGAATTCCATTGATATTTGTTGACTAAAGGAAGGAATACTTATTGCTCTCAAATTAATTCCTAGAGTCAGTGTAATCCCCAGGTGGAAATGGTTTGAAATTTAACAAAGCAAACTTGAGATTCATCTACATGAGTGAAAACAGAGTTATTGGGGGAGGAGAAGCAGCAGGGGTGAGGGGGATGTAATATAACTTTGCTGATATTAAGCTGTAGTAACTGAAATTATCAAAATATTGACAAATTAGAAATCTAGCCAATGAATCCTGAATTTAATTAATATAAGATAAAGATGATATGGCAAATCTATGGGAAAATAAATTGGATATATGGTATTATTAAAAGAATGCTGATCATTAAAAAGTCAGGAAACAACAGGTGCTGGAGAGGATGTGGAGAAATAGAAACAGTTTTACACTGTTGGTGGGACTGTAAACTAGCTCAACCATTGTGGAAGACAGTGTGGTGATTCCTCAAGGATCTAGAACTAGAAATACCATTTGACCCAGTCATCCCATTACTTGGTATATACTCAAGGATTATAAATCATGCTGCTATGAAGACACATGCACACTTTTGTTTATTGCGGCACTATTCACAATAGCAAAGACTTGGAACCAACCCAAATGTCCATCAATGACAGACTGGATTAAGAAAATGTGGCACATATATACCATGGAATACAATGCAGCCATAAAAAGGATGAGCTCATGTCCTTTGTAGGGACATGGATGCAACTGGAAACCATCATTCTCAGCAAACTATCGCAAGAACAGAAAACCCAACACTGCATGTTCTCACTCATAGGTGGGAATTGAACAATGAGAACACTTGGATCCAGGAAGGGGAACATCACACACAGGGGCCTGTTGTAGGGTGGGGGGAGGGGGGAGGGATAGCATTAGGAGATATACCTAATGTAAATGATGAGTTAATGGGTGCAGCACACCAACATGTCATATGTATACGTATGTAACAAACCTGCACGTTCTGCACATGTACCCTAGAATGTAAAGTATAATAATAAAAAAAAAGAATAACCAAAAGATTATTATATCAATTAAAAAGCAGGCAAAATAATTGAATGTCCTTGAAAAATGAAATAGCCATGTGGTGGTAGTATAGCCATGGGTAAAAACTTGGCTTTTTGATTTGGAAGCTCAAATTCAGATTCCACCGTTGACTTGTAGTTTGACCTTGGACAAGTTATTTTTCTTCTGAAAACCCTTGAGCCTTCTTTGCAAAATAGGACTTAGAATGTTTATATCAGGAATTGTTACAGTCAGTTAAGGAAGTAATATATGTAAAGAATATAGCATTTCATTTATCTCATAGTAAATATTTAATAGGTGCTGATTTCTATGACATCAAAATTGCATGCAAATAAAATAGCCTGAATGTCCAAGAAAAAGAATTGAGAATTGAATGATTTAATTATAACACTGCCTAAGAGATCATTATCCCAAAAATAAAATCATATATTTGAATTATATCGAAGGACATGCAAAAGTAATTTGACCAAAAAGGTAAATGATAGAGGAAAACAACACACAAATTGTATAAAGGGGATGGTAAATGTTTTAAAAGATAAGGACAGAAAGATAGATACATGGATAGAAGCATTGAAATGAATACTGGCCAAAAAGCACACCAAGCAATTCATAGAAGTCCTGTCTAAGTGGCAGACTCATGAGTGATTTTCTAATATGAACATGGTTACTTATTATTATTTTTTTTTTAGTTTTTGTAGAGACAGGGTCTTGTTATGTTGACCAAATTGGTTTCAAACTCCTGGCCTCAAGTGATCTTCCCAGTTTGGCCTCCCAAAGTTTTGAGAAAACAGGTGTAAGCCACCATGCCCAGCCTGTCATATTTTTAGTGACAGAATAAATAAAGTAAAGGAATTCTTAGAGATTAGAATAATTTCCTAATATAGATATATCTAGTATATGTATTTCAATGATCATTAATTCAAATTATTATACAGTTTTATAATGACATTTTAAGGAAACAGATTGACATGGAATTTTTTTCCTTGAGATTTGTGTTCATGGTGTCTAGAAAGCTCATGTTTTCTTTTTTGTTGTTGTTTGAGACAGAATTTCACTTTGTTGCCCAGGCTGGAGTGCAGTGGCGTGATCTCAGCTCACTGCAACCTCTGCCTCCTGGGTTCAAGCGATTATCCTGCCTCAGCCTCTCGAGTAGCTGGGATCACAAGCACGTGCGTGCCACCACACCCAGCTAATTTTTGTATTTTTAGTGCAGACAGGATTTCACCATGCTGGCCAGGCTGGTCTTGAACTCCTGACCTCAACTGATCCACCCGCCTCGGCCTCCCAAAGCGCTGGGATTACAGGTGTGAGCCATTGCTCCCGGCCAAAGCTCATGTTTTTATGTTTACTTTCTCTTAAATATTTCCAGATTGAAGAAGACAGAGCTCTAATTTAATATATTTCAGGAGGTGAGTGGAAGGAGGAGAAAGCTAATTCTGAAGGTTGTGAAGAAAGGCAAAACCGGCACGCTTAATATGTCCTTGGAGAATCAGTTTAACAAGCTAAATTGGTTTCTTAGAAGACTGGGATCATGTTATTTAATAAGAAAGTTCCTGTTTCCAGGATTCTATTCTCTTCTCATCTAAAAATATCCTGGAATGCGATAGTCTTAAAACCCCTTCAAAACTTGGCTTTCCTAACAGGCATTTCTAAATAAATTTAGTTGCTTTATTATAGAAGACTTGGTTAGGCTCTTATTTCACACATTATTTTAGACACTGACAATGAATCCAGAAATTCAAAACATCAGTAAATAATTCAAAATTACCCTTGAAAGGCTACAAAGGAAGAAATGTTTGTAGTGAAAATATTAAACTGGAATAGAACAGGTTGTATTTCTGGATTTGTCACCAGCATCTGTCTGTGTCACCACACGCAATTCATTTTGATTCATTGGGGCTCAGCTCTCTGATCTGAAAAATGAGGAGGCTGGATGTGATGTTTCTGAAGAATCTTTTTAAACGTAAAGAGAAGCCAGTGAAATTTCAGTCTTGATATTCCCAGGATGTATGAATTCTATAGCCATGATGACATACATTAAAATCAGTACACTTTATCTTTTAGTGAAAAGAGATATAATAAGAATAATAAGTTCAATCCTTAAATTCTTAATATAGGGCAGGTTATCAGTGCAGCAATTAGCAATGCAAACCTTTGAGTCCCAGTAAAATCAAACAGTAGATTTTCCTGTGTTATAGGAAAATGTCAACAACCAGAATGGCTATATGTTCAAAAAAAAGTAATGAGCTTTAATTCATTGATTCCCCACTAAAGGTAGAATAAAAATCTACCAATATAGATCATCCCATAAGGAATCAGTCTTCAAGCCAGGACAGTTTTAGTCTTTGATGCTGTAGTGATAATAATTTCAATGTTTTTTTCACTGTCTCTGTCTCTCTCACACACATCTCATGAAAAGAAAAATTAAAAAGAAAAAAAAGTCTTAAAAAATATTTTAGTTCTGCCCAAATATTGATAAAACCTTTAATAAAATCTACCTGGAAACTGGAAAAATGGTTGATTCTGGCTTCCTTAAATATCTAAGTTCCAAAATCTCTGATAAAACTCTATTGACAAGTTCCCAGACAAAATATAAAGTCTGGAAAGGCTAAATGTAAAGGATAGCAAGTGTTCATATATTGTTCTTTCAATATTTAAAATCCTACCCTTAACTCATTGCCTAAAAATTATGTTTACATGATGGCATCTTCTTCTGTACTGTGATCTCCAGGGTGCAAGTAGTCTATCCCAGCAGAAATCTCCAGAGCTTTGAATATGGTAAATGCCTAATACATGTCTTTGCAATTAATGTTGAATGAATGAAGACTCAAGACATACTAGTTTCGAATTTTTGGTTTTGCTTGTTTTCAAATTGTCTTCTCTCATGCTTTTGTATTTTGATAAATAAAGCCAGGTCATTATAATATCACAGAATAATTTGATAGTGAAATAATGTTCATGAAATACTTTATTATATAAATATCAATAGGTTGCTATTATATTTACCAATATAGCATAATATTAAAAGAAGGTCTCAAACTAAACAATGTATCTATCGTGTTGGTTCTATTGTCACCTGGAATTTCTTGGAATGTTGCAAAACGCATTATTCTTTCATAAAGACAAGACTGAAACAAAAAACAAATATCCTTTTGAGGAACAGCAGAATGACACGGTTATATACCAGTTACTGATGTCAGATTTTTTTGGAGTTGGACAGAGAAAAGGCAGAGGGAAGTGTAAGTGCAATAGGAAAGATATAGAATGACGAAGAAGTCCTACAAGGAGAGGTATGGCTTTCGGTTTCCTAAAACTAACCCTCAGGATGCTAATGCCCTAAACTCTATGCTCAGGGGACTTTTTTAAGTTCTTTTTTCATATTCTGATTTTTAAATAAAATAATTTGCAAGTCCTTCCTTATTCTGGAATAAAAATGGCAACACATTTAGCAGAGGAACTCTATTCTGGGGGTACAGAATATAGAATCATGCATTCTGGCTGATTGCAGTCTTGATTCCAGCACTTACTAGCTGAGTGACCCTGAATGAGTCGTCACTCTGAGTTTTGTTTCCTCATTTGTAAAGTTGTCATGGTATCACAGAGCATATGGCTGTCATTCAATGTTAGTTTTCAACCCATCACATCCACCATACTTGAGTAGGAGAATTAGTGAGCTGCATGGTTTTACTATTAGGTGTAAACATGACAATACAAAGAAAACACTAAGCACACTCAACAAAATAGTAGAATGAGCCTCCTGATTTGAGGTGGGCATAGTGGAGGAAGGACAATGTGGCCGCAGAAAGATAGCTTCTTAACATAGATTATTGTGAGATGTTAGTTTGTACCGCATTCAGATGAATTAGTTTTTCTTATGCTGTATTTAGAAGGAAGCAGCTTAGGCACAGGTATGCTAATATCTTTATATTACTAAAATTTTCTTCTAATGGAATAATGTTGCTTGAAATCTCTCATCTACCGCATATATGGAAGTATATGTCTCTGAATCTCTAGCGAGATACAAAGAATTAATGTGCTCAAGGGCATGGTTATAATCATTGGCAAGACGTATAAAAGGGAGTTTGGTTTGATGACTTTTGCAAAATCTCTTATTTTATTAATAAAGTTTTTATTTCCTTTGAACCAGCACTGTAATACTTGTTAATAGTACTACAAATAGCTATTATAAATATATCATCACACTATTAGCAAGAAGTAAAAGAAAAGGCTTAATTGAAAAAAAGCATCTGAAAAGATTTTGGTGATATTAAAAGCATAAAGTACAGAGACTAAGTCATCTCCATAAGTAACTCATTATGAAAAAAAAAAGTGTGTTTCTATTGGGCTAAATGCTCTACATAATATGTTAGCTAGGCATATGGTTAACTATCTTTGCAATAGAAATAGGACAAGTTAGAACTCACTCGTCTTTTTTTACCAGCTGTGCTATGAAGTCATGGATATGTAGGAAATCCCATTATTGAGCATTTTGTGTTGCTTCCTCATGAGCAAATGTGTTCTATCCACACTGGGTCTTCTTTCAACATTTTTCACCTCATTCTACTTTCAGCTTTTGCTCATACAACCACTTAGAATGCTTTGCCCACAGATCTTGACCTGGCAGTTTCATTTCACATGTAACCTCTTCAGGGAGGCCTCCCATACTTTAGAAGTTTTCCTTTCATCCTAAAATTGTATTTTGTCTTTAGAACATGAGTTTCTCTCCCCAGTATCTAGAAAGGTGTCTGATACTTAAAAAGCAACAGATGTTGAAGGATGAATGAATGAATGGCTAAGTTCTTGTATTTTAACCCCATAGTGTGGATTGATTCAAAACTAACATAAGACAAAGATGCTCACAAACAATACTTTTAAATGTTTACTTTTGAATTTTGTGCCTTACTCCTTATAAAAAAAAACCACCTGAGTAAAAAACAAAATATAATCATTAGTGAAGTCTTTCTCCTCCAAGGATGCCAGTGTAGGTCGGCCAGTGACCATTCTTGACACCTCCCTCTTTGGTGGTACAAAGAAAGAAGAGGCAGGCCAGGGTGGGAGGTGTGCAGAGGGACCCAAGAGTCTTAGGCTTTCAGAGGCTCTAGCCTGCTGCCCCAACATATAAGGGCGGTTGAAGTTTTAGAATATTTTTAAACACAATTGGTAACCAAGAGGAGCACCTGGAATCTCATTTTGTTCTGCCTCATATTTCAGGCTTTGAATAATCAATCAAGCTGCCATAATATTTGCCTGGAGTAAAAATAAAAATAAAAAATATGAAAATGTAAATACTTTCTCCAGCTACTTAAAAAATTTACATTTAAGCTGACTCAAGCCTGTGGCTTAAGCCTGTAATCCCAACACTTTGGGAGCCCAAGGTAGGAGAATTGCTTGAGGCTAGGAATTTGAGACCAGCTGGGGCAACATAATGAGACCCCATCTCTACAAAACATTTTTTAAAAAGTTGCTCAAGTATGGTATCAGTGCCTGTAGTCCCAGGTACTTGAGAGGTTGAGGTGGAAGGAACATTCGAGCCCAGGAGTTCAAGGCTGCAGTGAGCTATGATTGTACCACTGCACTTCAGCCTGGGCAATACAGTGAAACTGTCTCAAAAGAAAAAAAAAAGTGTTTTACTTTAAATTTACATGTTAAAAAAAAGAATATTGTCACTCAAATAGGACTGAACCCTTTTGTGAATTGATTATTGAGCAAAAATATGATTTCTTTCCCTTAGTATTATACACATTCATTATACATAAAATAAATGATAGGCCAGGCACGGTGGCTCAAGCCTGTAATCCCAGCACTTTGGGAGCCGAGGTGGGTGAATCACCTGAGGTCAGGAGTTTGAGACCACCCTGGCCAATGTAGTGAAACCCCGTCTCTACCAAAACCACAAAAATTAGCTGGGTGTGGTGGCACGCACCTGTAATCCCAGCTACTTGGGAGGCTGAGGTGAGAGGATTGCTTGAAACCAGGAGGCAGAGGTTATAGTGAGTCGGCATCATGCCACTGCACTCCAGCTTGGGGGACAGAGTGAGACTCCATCTCAAAAAACAAACAAACAAACAAAATATATATGTGTGTGTGTGTGTGTATGTGTGTGTATATATATATAAAATGTACTCATTCATTCTTTTCATGTATATTTGAGTAATTAGCACATACTAGCTTTGTCCTTATTTCTGGGAATACCGTAGGGAAAAACATGGCTGAGCACTCTGCCTTTGTAGGATCTACGTTCTACTGTAATTGGGGAAAGCAAAAATACATGAATACATGATCTGGCACATTTCCACCCAGTCAGTGCCAGTTGTATATAAGGCAAATGTGTGTGTGTGGGTGGATTACCTTGGAGACACACTTCTTTTTATTGATTTCCCATTGGATTTAAGCATGTCCAAATAGTACAAAGACCATAAATGATATGAAGCAATAGATGCTGTTCCCTCACAAGGAATAACCAGCACTTTTTCTGAACAGACACAATATATCCTCCAGTGCCAATACCCCAAACCCAGTCTTTTTCAATTCCTTTGTCTTCAAATATACGTGAAGGGATCTGCCAGTTTACGAAAATCCGGCCAAAGTTGGAAGGGGTAGACTTAGCTCTAGTAATGCTAAATTTTAATTAAATCTTAGAAAAAGATGTTGTATCTAATGTTGGGTAAATGCAAGAAATAAACCAGGCAAAAGTGCAATTGCAATTAGTGGATATATTTAAACTCTATCTTAGTAATTATCTGTTAAGAATAGGAGTCGATAACTCTTCAAGTGACCTTGAACAAATTGTGTAATTCTTTAAGTTAAAAGTTTTCTCATTCTGTATACCAGTGTTAATACCATTTTCCATTTACTGACCTCAAACAAGGATCTGTCCTAGAGCATATTCTGTGTTCTAAGATCTGCCTGTACAAATTTTCTGCATTAAATCATTATTAATTTGTTGAAAATTAGTATGTCTTGGTATTTATATAGCACCTCAAAGAATTAGAACCTTATCTTCCATCTTAGCACACACAGAACAGCTGAGTTTCTGCTTAATTTCTCCCACAGGTGTTAGTTTACGTATTTCCAACATGAGGCTTTTTTTCCCTGGTCATACTTCTAACCTCTTCAGACCTTTTTATGTTATCTTTTCACCCTCACTTGGGAATGCAAAATCATCCCGTTTAACATCATTAGCAAATTTAATTAACATATTTTTCCAGATAGTAGTGATGTTAAAGAAAAACCTTACATGTTACTATAATGACATCAAATTCAGTTCGCTTTTTGAGATAACTGGCTGCACAGGAGAGCAGATGTGGGAGTCTCTGCCACAAAAGGAGCAACTGAGAATAGAACGTAGCAAGTTGGGAAGAAATGGGATAGGACATCCTTGCTATTGTATTCCAGGCTGAGGACCAAGAAATGTACCCAGAAAATCAGAATCAACGTAGTGCAAAGCAATTACGTTTTGGGTTCCTTCGGGTTAGTATTAGGAGTATCACTATATTGAACAAAAATAATTCTGAGTTTCTTCCTCCACGGGGATCATTAGATAACTGGAAATTAATAATTATAGCTAGCATGCACTGAAGACCTGATAGCCACTGTGACTGGCACCAGGATACATTTTTAAAAGCCTTTAAGACATGAATCCTGCTTTTAAAGAGCATGCATTGTGTGAGAGACACAGAAGTACAGTTAATTTTAATCCAAACTGGGAAGCGTAAAATGGGCCATGGAGGAAAAAAGAGACAGTGAACTGGGTGACATGGGTAGAGCTCAAAGAATAAATGACATATGGATTGAATTTGTAAATAGCAGTTTGATCAGAGAAAAATGGGAAGTTTACCAAGGGGAGAGATGTATGTGTGCAAAGGTGTTTGAGAGTGAGACATATTCCTATGCTGGGGAATAGCAAATAGGCTTACTGTGGTTGGAATAAAATCTGCCAGTGGTGAGAGCAGGTGGAAGTGATGGAAGATAAGGCTTAAAACCCTAAGACTGGCTCTTGGCTGCCTTGTGAGGGTTTGAAGTTGACCCTGTAGACAATTGAGTGGGGATTGGGAGCAGCATAGAATTTAAAGTTGGGAATTAACATGATAAATTGATGTCAATATTGTGATAACTGGACTGATGTGCTAAATAAATTTTAATCCTGCTACAATGTTTATGTATTTTAACCATTCTAATCAAAGCTATATTTCCCAGATGTAATAAATAGATCTATGCAAGCAAAATTCCACACAAATGAAGAGTTTGCCTATTGATTTCTCCTCCACCTCTGAAAAGAAATTTATTGTCATTAAAACATTACTCACTCTTCTAAAAGGAGATAACATAAAATGTATTATATAGTAAAAAAAAAAAAAAGCCACTTACTAAAATGTTCATGATAACATATTTTTTTCTAATTTTTCTAGTTATGTGAGAATTAATTAGCAGGGCTCTTTTTTAAGTACTGCTATTAAAATATGTATAATTCTTTATATATTTATACATATCCAGTATATTTACTTAATTTTCTAGTTGTCTTAGAAATAACTAACAAAGGCTTTGTTAAGGTCTGCTGTTATAAAAACATTTCTAAATCATTTAAGTACATTATCCTGCCTCAAGAAACATAATTAACATGATATTAGTACTGATGATGAACAATTTTGCAGTTAATTAAAGCCTGGGTATCAATTCCCTTTTTTATATAGTAGCAAATATTTAAAGGCAGATGGCATGAAAATAGAGTTCTGTAGAACTCAAGACGTTATAAAAAGCTTTAATTTTTTTTAACTTAATATGTGAGAACAACATGTTCGGTGGATTTACTCCTAAATGGAAAGCCCACAAAATTAGTTAATAAGGTTGTAAACTAATAGTGTGGAGCATGATGCCATCCACATATTAAATTATAGATGTATGTTTGTTCATTGAATGAATGGATCTTCGGTTAAAGCACTTGTAATGTAAATTGATTAAATATATGACTATTATCCATTTTACTGACAGATGTCCACCATTCCCCTGAGGCATACTACTTGCTGTTATCTGTATTTATTGAGCATTCACAAAGATTTAGGCACTGGACATGCCCTGTGCATTAAGGCTCCCTGTTTTTCATAGAATTTTACCTTCTGCTAGAACATCATCTGGCTCTTAGACACATTAAACATGTCACAGCAAAATATAAATGCAGTTCTACTTACATATCCATTCAACCAATTTTCTTTTATTGTATTTGTGTGGTTGGCGCTATGCTAGGTGCTTGAGATATACATAGCAAAAATGGATAAATAGGACCAGCGTGGTCTCCACCTTCATGAAATTTATGGTGTATCATGCAAGAGAGGCATTAAACAGGTAATTACAAATGTTAACACTGCTAAGAAAATTGGAAATATTAAGGTGCTGTGGAACCTGTAGGGTGGGCAGTAGGTTAATTTGGGGAGGAAAAATTATCACTACTTGTTTCTTCAGTTTTGCTCTAGTTACTTATTGTTTTAGGTGTGGTGCTGAGAGCATGCATTTATTTGTTCATTCCACCAAAGATAATCAGTTTAACAGTCAAGTCTACCAGGGTGAAGTGTCAGAATGTTCATTCAAGCAATTTGGAGATACTTCATTTATGATAGGGATATTGGGTGGATATGTGAGGTATTTAAAATTATATTTAAAAAACTGTAGAAACCATTTATTTCTAGAAGAAAGGAGCCCCCCCAATCTGAAAACTGAATAATTACCTTTTTATTCCAAGACAGATTATTTTCATTATTTCCGCATATGAAGAGATAGTCATTTTCCAAGTGTTATTCATGTTAAATTTTCCACATCCAAATTTATAGACAGTATTTTAGCAATCAAACAGTTTAGAAATGAAATACCTAATGTTCCATTATTCTAATAGAAATCTAAGGAACAAAGTTTATGTGGCTCTTTTATCAATCAGGATTTTGATCATCACTGTTAACGCCATAGGAATATAATATGAGAGGTGAAGTGAATTTTCTGTCCATGCAAAAATAGTAATAAAAAATGAAGGTGACATTATTACTTCTTATCTACTAAGCTTCATTATTCATCTGTCTTATGCCATTCCCCAACCACATTATCAGTGCCTCTTTCCTTGGGCATTTCTGATACTTAACAATGGTTTAATTATAGTTACCCAGAATAATATGGGGAACAAAATGATTATGCATTATAAAGGATATTTAATTTCCCAGTGTCAGCACAAAACAAGTTTCATCTAAATGACTATTTTAATTATGTCTAGAAGTCTTGTCCAAGATCTGTACCAAATGCAATGGCACTTTCCATTGATGTAATCTGTTAGATAAAACATATGGACCAAGAAGATACAGCTGTGAGTCATACAGAGGTGCCCCGGACCCTCCCCACTTTCTCATTACATACAAACTCTCTTCTTTCCCTTTCCTATTGTGATCCATGACTAATTTACAGCAGCTGAAAGCTGACCTCAAAGAAAAAACTTCCCGTCTGCTCTCCTTTGATCTCTATGGCAGCTACAAACTAAAACGCTTTGCAAATCTCTAAGTCTAGGCATCCAGGGACAGACTGTCAGTCAGGCAGTAACCTTTATTGAGATTCAGCCTGCGTGCAGGGCACTGCTCTGGAAGCTCTGGGATAGTACAAAGGTACTGAATGAAGTTCCTGCAGAAGCCCTGACCATCAAGGGCTCTCAGAGTAAAAGACAGTAATCAATTCCAGATGAATCTATGACTATACAAAGCAGATCTATTACTGCTGGAAATTTTCCACTGAACTTTACTCTTCAACCTCTAGCTTGCACTGAAATACTGATAGGACTGCCCATGACATCCTTTTATAATTCAGCTGCTGGCTCAATCCCACCCAGACAAGTCAATCACTCCAGAGAGAGAATGATGAAAATAATCCCTCTTGGAATAAAAATGTATTACCATATACTCTAGAGAAATAGTATTATTTTGATATTGACTACTGCATTTCATTTAACAACACATTTAAGTTTTGTTTTTTTGTTGTTGTTGTCTTCTAGTAGTTAACTGTATTGTGTAATTTGGAGAGCCTTATAGGGGAAACTTCTGCTATTTACATGCATGGTGTTCCCATATATGAAGAGATAGTCATGGACTGAGGGATGATGATTAAGCAACAAGGGATTTCTTTTTGGGGTGGTGAAAATCTTCTAAAGTGAATTGTGGTAATATGAACATACTGAATGACATTGACTCACCTCTTTTAAATGGGTGAATTGTATTTTATGCCAATTACAGATCAAAACTGATTTAAAAATCTCTAACTTTCTGTATTTGTGGGCTTTTTGTTAAATAATAACCATGACTGGCATTCTTGTTCCTTTCTTGATTGACTGTATGTGACTGTTTGCAAAATTCAGGTTTACTTATTTCCCTTAGCCAATATAAAAGAAAAAAAAAGGCTAAGAGTCAGAATCAGATATTACCTAAGGCACATGGTTTAATTAGATACAACCTTTTAAATTACAAAAAGGTCTTCAACTATCCAAAATGCAGACAAAACATATAGTTGTTCTCATCATTCTCTGCCTTTGAGAAGTACCTCTTTGTTGTGCTTTAGCTCTAGTCTGTGACGTGGGTTATTGAGGGCTTTCCTTTCTCCTTCATCTTCCCCCTGAAATAGTTCTCAGACCATGCAGCTCCTTAAGCGTTAGGCTAACGGAAAGTAACTAAGGTTTTTCAAATGACTGTCCTACAATTTCTCTTTTTTACTTTTTTAGCCAAGTATGAGTACATAAAGTATTATGTTATTCCTAAGTACATCAAGGAAAATGTATACATTTTATGATTTGCTTGCTTTCATCCTTGACCAAATGTCCTCCCTCCACAAAAAATTAAGTTGTAAAATATTTTTACAACTTAAAAATTAATTAATTTTAGAACTTAAAAATTATAAAATTTACATTTTATAATTTTTAAATTTACAACTTAAATATTATACATTTTACAACTTATTATATGTGTATATAATACATACATATATGTAATTATTATATTATATGTAAAATTATATATAATGTATATATAATGATAACAAAGCAAAAACAAAACAAACCAACCTCAAACAATGCAATAATTCTTGAGAAGAAAATAAAGGTTGGAATAAGGAGCAATAAAAAGATGCCAGGTACGAATGGCTACTTGGCTTCCACAGCTGAAAGACAAAACATGAAAACTACATAGTAACATTCTTTTCCCCAATCCAGCTTCCTGTCCCAAGCTCCTTTCTGAAATTGGTTTGCTTCTAATGTAAAACCCAAGATAAAGCAAACCAATGGAATTGTTTATTTAAGTTCATTTTAAGTTTTAGCTATTCTTAGCATGAAAAAAATTCTGCAGTCAAGGTGAACTCCAGGGCCATTTTGAGGCTATAAAATTAACAGAGATTATACTGAAAGGCTCCAATAAAGAAAATAGAGTGATTCAAGGGGTACCCCAATGTAGGCCTTCATGCTTGGAACTATTCTTTGGGTCACCACAGCCAGTCTGGTTTTGATTTTTTTTGTTTTTTGTTTTTTGTTTTTTTGAGACAGAGTCTCGCTCTGTTGCAAGGGTGGAGTGCGGTGGCACGATCTCGGCTCACTACAACCTCTGCCTCCCTGGTTCAAGCGATTCTCCCGCCTCAGCCTCCCGAGTAGCTGGGACTATAGATGCATGCCACCATGCCCAGCTAATTTTTGAATTTTTAGTAGAGACAGGGTTTCACCATGTTGGCCAGGATGATCTTGATCTCTTGACCTCGAGATCCACCAGTCTCAGCCTCCCAAAGTGCTGGGATTACAGGCATGAGCCACCGCTCCCAGCCACCACAGCCAGTCTTTTATGCTTAGGACTAATCTTTAGTTTGAAACTAGCAGGGAGTCTCAATAATTTAAAAAACTTAAGTCTTGCCATTTATGTCGTGACAGTTGATAACATATTGGCTCATTAATGGAAGAAACTAGCATCATCAAAGCTCTCACTCTTTCTTAGCTCATCTTTCTTTCACTTCCCACACTCTAAACATGAATATTTTTCCAAACTCATTACTTAGACTCTACTAATGTCCTCCACATTTCCTTCATGGAACAGATTCAGCTAGTACCTTTATAGGGAATCCCAAATCCTTATCTCCAATCTAGTCCTTTTACTCAAGTGCCAGGACTCGAAATGCTAGTCAGGCCCTTCTACTTCGATTTCTCAAAAGCTTTACATTTGAAACTGAACTCTTCACACACTTCCATCTTCCAAAGAACTTCCCATCCTAACCACTGTTTTGTTAGAGGCTGTTACCATTTTCTCAATTTCCTGAGCTCAAAGTGCTAGTGTCATTTTGAATCACCATTTTTCTTCATTTCCTACATTCATTTCATCCCTAAGGCTTATTGATTTTGCCTTTAAATTGTCTCATATAATTCTTTACATTTACACTGTCATTTTCAGACTGTAACACCTTTTCTCTGAATTACTGCAACAGTCTCCTGGCTGATCTCCACACCTCTATACCCCCAATTTCAGAGTTGGCCTCTTCAAATCAATGTCATGTATAGTTCTCAGTTTAATCTCCCCTAACCATTGCCCTTGCTGGTTCATACAATTTGTGATAATTTGTGATAACTTGATGCTTCTTCCTATTTGTAAAGCTAACATTTTATTTGGAGGTCAATTTAAAAGCATAAATTTCTCCATATAATTTTCCCTGACTTCTTCAAATTTCAACAAACTCTTATTCCTTTGAATTACTTTAGAATATAGAGTTTGCGTAACTTATCAATTAATTGCATAAGGCTTTGTGTAGCCAATATTTTTTCCTTAGTACTGGTTGAGATTCTTGGGGATAGGAACTATGTCCTTTTTGGTTTGCTAAATAATGACAATGGTGGTTTAATGATGATGATACTGATATTCACAAGTCACTCACAGTAGTGTGGCACAGCTATGTTGGAACATAAGCTGCTCACTCCTGGGAGAAAAGAAGGAATGAGCCAAAGATGATTTGATGGGTTTGGGGGAAATGTATTCCAAGGAGAGACCAAGAGGCAAACCTCTAAAAATAAGGCATACAGCAAATGCAAGGTTGGGGAATGAGGTAACAAGCAGAGAAGGGGATTCCAGGAAGTGGGTTCTATCTGAATCACAGGTCAAGGTAGTTCCTTCCAGTCCATTTGACAGATTCTAGAAGCAGAACAAAGGCTTGAAAAAAAAGAGGAATGGTAGTAATTACATGAGAGATGAAGATTCACAACCTATGAGACAGGAGAGACCAGAAATGGGAGTTAATCAGGAAGATTATGCCTGGCCAGGGGGAACACAAGGTGTCACATAGATAGCTTGTCCTTCCCATGCAAAGAACAGCATTTATGGGAAAAGTATCTAGGGCGAGGTATTTTCTTTATACATTCCTAGGTTCTTATTCTTCTCCTACCTCTTGATCAAAACACAGAGTGACAAATTCTGATGGTGTATATTAGCTCATTGGCCTGTGTTTTTCACTTGAGGCAGGTTATCTATAAAAATTCGTAAATCTCAGAAATCTGATGTATTTCCCATTGCTTTCCTTCCTGGACTAGTACAAGGCAGTAACTCACATGAGTGTTTAATCTGAAGACTCCTTTCCTTTGACTAAGTCTGGATCAGAGTCAGGGTATAAGAGGAAGGAGAGACAGATTGGTAGCAGTCTATTTTGTTCTTATACTAAACCACTTTCTAGTGCAGAACATATTGCACAGGTGAAAAAAAATCTGTAATCTGTTCAGAGATAGTTTTCTGTCCAGGGCTAAAGATAGAATAAAATATTCAAAATCAATTTATTAGTTCAAAGCAGCTGAGAAGGCTGGAATAATTCAAGTAGATATGCTCTTAATAGTGGAGGAATGGACATATTCCTGAGAAAAGTCTGGCAAGACATAGACCAGACTTGAATGCATGGCTTCAGCTAGAAGCTTTGTAGTGGTTGCCAACCCATGGAATTGAGGAATACTAACAAAAAGTGTCTACTTCAGCGTTGAGAAATATGCTAAGTGTGTCTTTCTGAATATTTTTATAAATAACAATACCAATTCTGCCACCAAAGAAAACACCAAAACAAACAAACCCCCAAAAATCCTACAAATGTTCCCCTAAGGACAAGTTTTGCTTGTTATTCTGTATGTAATAAAAATTTACTGAAACCTGTAATCATGGGGCCAACTGTAGTTATTTAAAGGCTATTTTTCTAATGAAGGGTTATCAGCTTTATTGTAATTTTGTCTATTGAAAGATAAAATGTGGTTAATCTTTTGTTAATGTTAAGGAATACAGAACATTTGTGTTATAAATAACGAAATGCTAAAAAATAAATTGCTTACCCTCACAATAAAAAAAAACATTTTATTAAATATTAAAGATTAAATTGCTAATCATGATGATAAGATATATCTATAATTTGAAAAGGACATTGAATAAAGCCTTTAGAAACATTGAAGATATTACATATGTACTATCTTCAGGATATATAAAACTATCAGTCATTCATTCCAAAAAATCTTTTGTCTTTTGCCAAATACTCTTCAAGGCAGTGAAGATATAATGATGAAACAGACTAGGGATCCTGCTTTATAGAACTTACAAGGGAATTGAATACTTCCAAGGTCATCTTTGAGCTCTCTTTGTCTATCATTTATGATTTTCTCTGGGTGCTGGGTTTGTTTCAGTGGGCTGCTTTCTTTATACTATGGACACATAGGTGCCTCTCTGCTTGACCTCTCAGCTTTTTGAATTTTAAGAAAGAAACTATGGAAATATTATTATTCCTCAGTTTTGTTGGATATACATTCCTTGTGACTGAATGTGAGTGCCCACATTGGTAAGAAGATGTCAGCCTCCTTTGGAAATACAGTCACAGCAAAGGGAAAAACATTTTGTGAAAGAAATGCCAGTGGAACACTTGAAAGACCAAATAACACACCACAAAGAGCATATTATAAATTTTTCAACTACATTATTTACATGATCAAATATTGAAAGAAAACAAGGAATAGTGAAACAAAAAGTACAAAGCAACAGCTGAAGGACTGAAAGAACTCAGTAGAAATTTCATTTTGTTCCCATGACAAAGAAGCCAGAATATAGGGCTTGAGTCAAGAAAACTAACTGCCTGCTAGGTCAAATAAACACATGCCAAAGATAACATAATACTGAATCTCTGTAACACAGCAACCACAGTGCCAAAATAATTTCAAAGATTATATATGTAAAGAAAAAGAAAAAGATGACTTTAAAAATTATTAGAAACAATCAAGATGCCCCTGATGTTGGAATTTGTGGACAAGGACGCTAAAACGCTATTTAAATCTTTCAGAGATTTAAAGGAAAATGTGATCATAATGAGTAGATAATCCTGGCAATTAAATAGAAAATATGAGAAGAATCAACTAAAATTCTAGAACTAAAAAACTGAAATAGCTAAAATGCAAAATTTACGAGATTGGCTTAAAAACTCATTGGAAATATCCAGAAGAAAGAAACAGTGACCTGAAGCTAAATCTATAGAAATTTATAGATCTAAAGCAAATGAAAGAAAAAAGATCTAAACACACCAAGTGAAAAGAAAAACAAATGAACTGAGCTTCAAATATTTGTGAAATGTCAAGTGAGCTGATGTATCTGAACTTGGATTCCTAGAAGGAGAAAAAACAAAGAAAATGAAGTTAAAAACATAAACAAATCTGTGAGACTTAGTAAACAAGATAACATACAAAGAAACCAATATTAGATGCATTATAGTCAAGCTATTTAAAACCAAAGATTAAGAAAAATATTAAAAACAGAAAAAACATCAACTTATATAAACAGGAACAATTACAATACTTCTTATCAGAAACAATGAAAGCCAAAAGACAATGGATATCCTTTAAGATACAGAAAGTAAAAGAAATCTGGGAATTCAGAATTCTACATGCAGTAAAAATACCCTTAAACATAATGATAAATATATCCCTTTTAGTAATTAATGGAACAGCCAGGCAGATCAATAAGGAATAGAAGACTTCAAGGATACTATAAACCAAATAGAGCTAAAAGCTATCTATAGAAAAGTCTACCCAACAACATCAGAAAACATTATATTCACATGCTTGTGGAATATTCTCTAAGAGAGATCATATTTTAGGCCTCAATATATTTGAAAGGAATGAAATCATACAAAATATGTTCTCTGACCAAAATGGAATTAAACCGAAAATCAATAACCTGAAGAAAATTTAGAAAATGTTAAAAAACATAGGAATTAAAAACACATTCTGAAATAATCAATAGGTCAAATAAAACATCCCAAGGGAAATTAGAAAACACTGGGAGATGAGTTACAGCAAAAACATAACATACAAAAACTTGTAGGATGTGTTGATACAAACTTTAGATGGATATTTATAGCTATAGACATCTACATTTAAAAAGAAGAAAAATTTTAAATCAATAAGCTAAACTTCCACTTTAACAAACTGAGAAAATAAGAGAAAACTAAACACAGAACAAACAGAAGGAAGAAAATCATAACAAAACTACAGTACAAATAAATTAGATAGAGAATAGAAAATAACCACACATTGCTCCTTGGAAAACATCAACAAAATTGTCATCTTTTAGCTAGGTTGAACAAGAAAAACAGAAGATAACTCAAATTAGTAAAATCAGGAATAAGAGGGGCCATCACTACTGACCTTACAGAAATAAGAAGGATTATAAGAAAACACTATGAACAACACTATGACAACAAATTCAATAACCTAGATAACTTAGCTACAATTATATACAACTTAGGTAAGAAGATGTAAAATACTAAAACTAAATTAAGAAGAAATTGAAAATATCAATAATCTTATAATAAGTAAAAAAAAAAAATATATAGAATCATTAAGCAAAAATCTTCCCACAAATTAAAGCCTAAGTCAACATGGCTTCACTGGTGGATTCTACCAAATTCTTCCCAATCTCTTCCACAAGAAGGAAAAGAGAAGGAAGAGGAGAAAGTGGGAGGGAAAATACTTCTCAAATCATTTTATAAAGCCAATTACTGCTCTGATACCAAAATCAGAAAAAGGAGTCACTAGAAAAATAGGCCTATATCCCTTAAGAACATAGATTCAAAGTCCTAAACAAATAATGAATTACAAACTAAATCTAACAATATATAAAAAAGTGCTATATACAATGACAAAATAGAGTTTATTCCAGGAATGCAAGATTAGAGTAATTTTTAAAAATCAATTAATATAATACACTATATCAACAGAATAAAACACAAAGAATGATTATTTCAATAGACACAGAAAAAACATTTGAAAAAATCCAACACTGCTCCATGATTTAAAACACTCAATAAATGATAAATAGAAGGGAACTTCCTTACCTGAGAAAATTTATCCCTGATAAATTTATCTCTGATAAAAAAAATCTCTGATAAATTTACAACTTACTATCATAATTAATGATGAAATTAATTAGTCCATTCTCATATTATTATAATGAGCTACCTGAGACTGAGTAATTTATAAAGAAAAGAGATGTAATTGGCTCCTGGTTCTGGAGGCTTTACAGGAAGCATGACTGAGGAGGCCTCAGGAAACTTTTAATCATGGCAGAAGGTGAAGGGGAAACAAGCATGTCCTACATGGCTGAAGTAAGAGGAATATAGAAAGAAGAGGGAGGTGCTACACACTTTTAAACAATCAGATCTCATGAGAATTCACTCACTATCATGAGAACAGCAATGGGGAAGTGTGTCCCCCTGATCCAATCACATCCCACCAGGCCCCTCCTCCAACACTGGGGATTATAATTCAACATGAGATTTGGGCAGGGACACAAACCCATACCAAATCAAAGATTGAATGTTTTCCTCCTAAGATTGGGAACAAGAGAAGGAGGTCTGTTCCAAGCACTTCTATTTAATATTGTGCTGGAAGTTCTAGCCAAGGCAATTAGGCAAGAAAAAGAAATAAAAAGCACCCATTTTGGAAAAGGAGAAGTAAAACTATCAATTCTTGCATATGACATAATCTCATATGTAGAAAATTCTAAGGAATACACACACACACACACACACACACACACACACTATGAGAGTGAATAAATGAGTTCAGTAAGATTTCAAGATACAAAACCAGTACACAAAAATCAACTGTGCTTCTATACTTTAGCAATGAATTATCTAAAAATGTAATTAAAAAACAACTTTACTTACAATAGCATCAAAATGACTAAAATATTTAGGAATAAATAATAACAAATAAGCCAAAGACTTGTACACTGAAAACTATAAAACATTTATTTGATATGTATTATAAGCCTTAACATTAAAGCTAAAACCATAAATCTGCTAGAAGAAAATATTGGATAATCTCTTTATGTAGTGACAGAAAGCAAAAATTTCTTAGAGAACAAAAAGCAATAATTTCAAACATAAAAACAGATAAGATTTTTCCCTGTAAAAAGAACACTTAAGGAAATGAATAAGGAGCCACAAACAGGAGAGGATATTTGCAAAACATATATCTGACTAAAGGACTGAAGTTAAAAAAATATAAAAATTACTGCAATTAAATAAGAGGATTACAACAAATTGAATTTAAAAAACACAAATCATAGACAATAGACGTTGGTGTGGATGTGGGGGAAAGGGAAGGCTTACGCACTGCTGGTGGGAATGTAAATTAGTACAACCTCTATGAAAAACAGTATGGAGATTCCTTAAAGAGCTAAAAGTAGATCTGCCGTTCAATCCAGCAATCTCACTACTAAATATCTACCTAAAGGAAAATAAGTCATTATATGAAAACAACACCTACAGACATGGTTATAGCAGTAAAATTTACAATTGCAAAGATATGGAACCAACCTAAGTGCCCATCAACTAATGAGTGGATAAAGAAAATGTGGTATATATACACTGTCAAATACTACTCAGCCATAAAAGCAAACAAAATAATGTCTTTTGCAGCAACTTGGTTGGAAATGGAGGTCATTATTCTAAGTGAAGTGACATAAAAGTGGAAAATTTAAAAACTATGTTATCACTTATAAGTGGGCGCTATGCTATGAGTATGCAAAGGCATACAAAGTGATATAATGGACTTCAGAGAGTCAGAATAGGGAGGGTGGGGAAAGGGCTAGGAATTTAAACAAACTACATATTAGGTCCAATGTACACTTCTTGGATGGTGGGTGCACTAAAATCTCAGAACTCCCCACTACACAATTCCTCCATGTAACAAAAAAAACCACACACACGCACACTTATACCCCATGAGCTATTGAAATCAAAATGTTAAACACACACACAGACACACACTTGAATGAACGTTTTTCAAAAAAAATTGATGAATAGGCAATAAGCACATGGAAAGTTATTGAATATAGTCAACAGGAAGTTGCAACCACAATCGAATATCACTACAATCTCACCAGAAAAACTAAAAATTAAAAGATTGACCGTCAAGTCCCAAATAATGGAGAACATACAGAGTGGCTGGAACTCTCATAAGTTGCCAGTAGAAATATAAAATGATACAAAGATTTTGGAAAATGACTGTTTTTTGTTTGTTACAAATCTAAGCATACATTCACCTGTGACACAACAGTTGCACTCCTAGGTATTTAATCAAGAGGAATAAAATAATAGGTCCACAAAAACTTAGTCAAGAGTCTTCATAGCAGCTGTATTTCTAAGGGTCAAAAACTAGAGACAACTCAAATATCCATCAATATAAGACAGGATAAACAAATTGTAGTGTTATCATTCAGGGGAGTATTACTCAGCAACTAAAAGAAATAAAGTACATACAAAAGCATAATGAATGATTCCCAAAGTCATTGTGCTGAGCAAAAGATGCCAGGCACAAAATGGGTATGTATTGTATGCATAGGGCATTTCATAACTGACAAAGCTAATGCATAGTAGAAAAAACTCACAAAGATAAGTAGTTTCCTATGGGTGAGCAGGTGGAGATTGGCTGAGAAGTGGTAAGAGGAAATTTCCTAAAGTGATGAAATTGTTTGAAGTTTAATATGAATGTGGTGGGTTTCAAGGCAAATGTATTTTTCAAAACTCTTTAAATTTTATTCTTAAAATGTTTCCATTAAGATATGCAGATTTTACCTTTAAAAAAATACTGTAAGCAAATAGTGAAGATAGAAAGTCATGAAGAAAAGCTATTACTCATACTTAATGCCCTTTAAAATAATATTGTTATCTGTTCAACATGATTGAAAGCAAGATAGACCTTGGGATTTGAGATGGTAGGGAGAGTAATGCTTGCTAGAGGAAGTTCTCTGCCTCCAAGTCCAGAAAGCTTTACAGTATATTTGTAATGTGAATGAAAATATGAACTCTGTAATGTGAACTTTAAGCCTAATTAATAACAAGAAACTGTCAAAGTGATGGAAGAATAAAATCATATGATCTTGGAATCATTAGTTACAAGAGAGGGAGACACTGAATAAAGCAAGGTCACCCCATGTTTGTCACCCTGTGTCTAGCTATAATAAACAATGGAAAAACAGGCATCTAATTGTTCAAGTGTTCATTACAGAACACCATTCAGGGTCTTTGCATGCACAACTCTAGGACTATCATTGGCTATGAAGTTCTGTTCCAGGAAAGTCCATTCAAGACAGGAATGTGAATGGTGACCTCCTGGAGCCAAGTAACATGGCAGGTGGCTCAGGTATCATCTATATATGACAAGAACTGTGCCAAAGGCTGGGAATAATTACAGAGGCATTGTTCTCAGAGAAATCACATCTTGAGGTAGAGCTACAAACAAAAATGCACTCTCACATATAAATACACACACACACACACACACACTATTTCCAAGCTAAGCTAAGAACTGTATTTGTAGTAGTATTAAGTAGTTAGATACTTGGTAGTGTAAAGCGTTTGAATTTTCAGAAATAGAATTTTTGAAAATTTTTAAATCATCAGAATTATACTGGACTTCAAGAAGGATCATGAAGAATGATGGGAGAAGCTGGGGATTTTAGGCGTACATATCAATCGTAGCAACAAATAGAAATGCATTAAACACTCCCATTAAAATAATACAACTCTGAGATTGAGTCAAAATTTAAATATGTGCTGTTTTAAGTGAAAAGCCTAAGATAAGAATACTTTAACAATTTAAAAGAAAAATAAGGAAATGCTTAATAACAAAAAGGAAAGCAGTAACTCTACACTGAAGAAAACTACAGACACCATCTTAACCAAGTAGTCAAAGCTAACATTACCAGCAATGAGATAACTAGACACTATGGGCCTCCTGATATGATGCACTGAGATTCCTGTGACATTGTTGAAGAAGAAAGCATAGACTAAATTTAATTATGAGAAATTATCAGACCAACTCGAATTGATGTACATTCTACAAAATAACTGCACTGTACTCTTCAGAAGTACCAAGGTAAAGAAAGACAAAGAAAGGCTCTGAATCCTTTCCAGATTTAAACAGACTATGGGAGATATGCTACTCAGTTAGAAGTTATCTAGCTGTTATCATTTCTAAAAACTTATAAAAAATTGTAGATTTGGTTAAAAATGTGATCATATTAAAATAATATTCTTAGGAATAAAAAGAGTATAAGGAGACTTGACAACTAAATGCAACATATGATCCCAGATTGGATCCTAAACCCAGGAGAAAATTTTTGAGAAAGGACATTATGGATATAACTGGCAAAATTTGAACATGGACTACAGATTAAATGATAGTATAGTAACAATGTTAAATTTTCTGATTTTTATAATGGTAGCACAGTTATGTAAGAGAAGGTGCTCGTTCTTACGAAACACTCATTGGTGTGTCAGAAGAAAGGGGCTATGATGTGTGCAGCACACTCTCCAATAATTCTGAAATATAGGTGCATGTTGGAGAGAGAAAGAGAGAGAGAAATAATGTAAAACAATTGTACAAAGTCTTTGAAATATTTAAACTTAGGTAAAGTGTATATGTAATATCTTTATATGATTCTTGCCTCATTCACATAAGTTTGAAAACATATTTAAAAGTTACAAAAATGTTTAATTTCACTGTGAACAAATGAAAATTCATATTGAAGGGATATTTAAGGGTTGTTTTAATTTTGTCCATTTTCTCAGAGTCAAAGAAGGTAGGAACAAAGAAATGGAGATAGTTCTTTTAATATCTAACAAAAGGACCATAAAGAACCACACGGAAGTTATTTTTCAACACGAAATATTAGACCTGGCAGAAGTTTTTTGTGTGAACAACTCCTTATACATTTTAATGGATTAACATCAAAAATTCTTTGTGTTTTGATCAAAACTGTATTTGAAATTCTTTCAGTACTCTACCATGAAACAAATTTAGTAAACAAGTGTCACAGGGAAGATCTCCCAGCTTTAATATCTCTCTCAAGATCTAAGTTTTTGGAGGCTAAATTATTCATTTCCTCATTTTGGTTTTGAAGGAAGGGCGAAAAACATACACTGACTCATTTATTTAACTCAAAACTCAATTCTCACTCAACAATCTGTCATTGTCACGTTTTTCTTTCTCGACCATACTTGCTATCAGCACTAAGGTAAAGAATTAGAATAGAAATAGTATGTTTTCTCCTCTAGGCAGTATTTTTTTTAAATTATCATGCCCTTTAATTTCTTTCCTTAGGAAATTTTAAAATAATTTATGTTCCCATCCCCCAAGGTTATATGTTTTTAAAATAGTGATGTGTTATAACTCAAAAAATTAGTAGCATATAGAAAAGTAAAATAAAATCTACAAAGCTTCTAGTGAAGTAAACTCATACAAGTCAACATTCTCTCATTTCTATTTTCTTTTTTAAAGTTTTAATTTCTTTCAATTTAGTGAGAACACTACATTAGAATAGTTAGAAGCCAGGAAGAAAACTACTCAATGTTCCATTACCTCATGAAATCAATGTCTTTGTTCATGGTGCCCCTTGAACTTGTGCACATGCACATTTTTACGTGTATATGGCAACACTACAGATAGAACGTTATTCTACATATAATACATGCAATATAGAATACCATGCATATATTCTTATTTGCCACAGCTTTTTTTCTTAACTCTTCTTCTTCTTCTTTCCTTTTATTTTTCCCATCTAGCTTTCCATCCATGGTACCCAATGTTAACAAATTGACATATATCCTTTCATGTGCAAGTATTTTGCATACTCACAGTATATATATATACACATATATACATTTATATATGTATGTATATGTATATATATATGTGATCAAATATCTCTTATCTCATTCATCAGAACTGGGGGTTGTTCAATAAATGGGGAGTATAAAACTGATATAGGTATAGCTTGAAAATATTCTTAATTTAATCATATACATTTAAACACATTATATTTCTAAGAGTATGAGCCAACTTTCTTGCATTAACCACACCAAAACTTCCAGTTTGGGTTTCTTTAAAGTGCATCAAAACTTTGAAGTCATTTTCTAAGTAATTTAATGTAGAATTTTCTACCCTGCTCTTTTCACAATGGTTTTGTCCATATCTATGTTCTAAATATGTATGTTTTAGTGACTTTCATTTCTGTAGTCTTTCCAAAGTTTTTAATTTTGCTTCCGTAGAAGGAATCACTCTTTCATCACATTTATTTATAATCCCTTCATGTAATATTTTATTAAATGTTATAATTGCAATAGGAAGAACAAGTGCACAAAGAGATTTGGTAACAAATACAACTAATCCTTAGTAAGTGAATGTTTAATGGCAGGAATAGAAATGTGTGGATAACTAGATTGAAATCAATTTTCAGGGAATAATCTGTGTGCATTTTGCACATTTTATAGAGGAATAAAGAACATAGATTAATTTGTTGCATCAGTTAAGTGGAAGGTGGTTGAAAGAACTACTTTCTGTATCTTTTAGATCATTTGTTTTATGTAATGAAATTATCCAATACATATTTATCAACAACTTGCCTTTTCACTAACTATATATCATTGCTCTTTCCAAAACAATAGTTTGGATCTAATGCATTCTTTTCAATAGCTGAATGATGTTTCATGAAGTGGGTATGTTAAAGCCCCAATCAATATTTTCTTATTGATAGGCATTCAGATGATTTCCAGGTTTGGCTATTTCAACCAGTGTCTTAATGGAGATCTTTATACATATATCCTTAAATACTGCTGCCTTTATTTCTGTAGGATAAATCCTCTAAAGTATATTTCTGTAACCTTATATTTCAAATATAATTATATAATACTTTATAATAAGGCCAGGGTCTCAGAATGGATCATTATAATTCAACTTTACACTTGGTGACATTTTGATGAGTTTGAAAATTTCAACCAGTCTGTAAAGGAATTGTTGATAATTTTGAGCCCACTAGGACTCAGTGGCCTATGATTTATCTATTGGTTTGAAGAGTTCTGTAAGTAAATTTTCCTGGCCCCTATACATCTTGTCTATGGAGAATACTACATCTAGAATCACGCTTATTTATTCCTATGATTTCTTTCACTGAAAAATTTGTCATCAAGTCTGAGAGGGACCAAGTAAAACTTAGTCTGTATTGAGATGGTATGGGAAAATATGAAGCATTTAAACACACAAAATGTTAATACACATCTGAACACATGGTTTCCATTTCCTACAAATCAGAAAAATGTTATACCTGTAACATAAAAATTAGCTTTGTTTTTCCCATGATAATTGTAAGTTATTTTAAATTTTATATTCATTACAGGCCACTGGGATATAACACACCAGCATGTGATTGATAGACTCCCATAAAACAGTAACCAGCATTAATAAGCTACGTGGGGTAAATTCAAGGTTCGTAAATATTCTAGAAAATATTGGGGCCACCAGGCTACATGAATCTTCCCTTTAATGTCTCCAATAACATTCTACATCTTCTAAATCAGCTGCTATGCTCAATCATCTAATGACATCTGACTGCTGATTCTGCAAGATGCACTCCTATGTGCTTTAACATAGAGGAAACCTCATGTATTAATATGAGAGTTTTTCTATTGATTATCAGTATCTTTGAAAAGCTGTGGAAATTTGCTAATCACCTGAAATTTAAAAGTTGCGCTTTGCAGCATTTTTTTCTTTATTCATTATAGACCTACCTAGTATATATAAGCCCCTGCTTCCCTGGGATCCAAGTACCCCCATTACATTTAGATTTTCCAATTTGGTGACTGCAGCACCCACTGCAAGGTCTGGTCTACAGAGAAGAGTAATAATAGATCTCTTCAAGGATGCCAGGGATCTCATAAATTTACTTATCATAGTTTTGGTAAAAGGTATGCTTTCTGGACGCTCCCAGTGTGGATAACAAGGTCTTAAACAACAAACTTATTCTAACATTCCAATCACCTTGGCCTTTTTGAGTCCCCTGCTCTACATTAAACCAAGTCAGCCCAGCATTTCTAGCTTGATCACCGTGAGCCACGTTTTTTTGGTCAGTATTTCAGCCAACTAAACAAATTGTTACAGCCCTTTCTATCTCTTCAAATTGCAACATTAGATGCAGAATCTGTTTAGTGAGTCCATACAAATAATTTTTTTCTGATTTGACATTATGTTCCTTTTACCTTTATTTCAATGTTAAGATCTATTCCAGCACATGTTTTATAGATTCTGCCTATATAAATTAGAAAATTTGAGTAGTTATTTTGAAGTATAGAGTGTCTCCTCATGGATCACATTCTTTGTACCTTACCCTTTGGGCTCCTCTAAGACATAAGTCAAGTCATAGGTTTAGAATTAAGGAGGAGCAGTGAAAGTGAGTCCCAGGGAGACTTAGCATTGTCTTCAAGGCAACTGCCTCAGGGGAACCCACTGCAATTTCCTCAGGCAATGCAGGGTTAACCCACTTAGAAGGAGAAGGTTGTGGAGAGGCTGCTGCCCCTCAGGGGAGAGAAGCCACTGGCAAAGAAGTCTCATCAGAATTTAAGGGCTTAATGACCCGAATTTCATCAGGATCTTCCCACATGTCTCAATTCTAACATGCCAATTCCAATTTACTCCAAATCAATGCCCTCTTTTATAGTTGCCCAACTGTAAAAATGCCTAACTTTTACAGTTGACATTCTGCAAGGCTGAGAATTCAACTTGTGTTGTAATTGAGACAGTTTCAGGATGGTATCCTGTGCTTGATTTTCAGCAATCTCAATCGTGTGGCTACAGGATATAAGGGTCTCTTTGAGGGTATAAGTAGATGCTTTCAGCTTATTTATGCAGTGCTTGAGTTGGAATTTGAATTCCTAAGTTCTGAGCTCATCTTGCTTGTTTTTGTTTTTAAACCACTTTGTTCAGCAGTACTAGCAGCAACTGGTTAATCTTATTTATTCATTAGTTTTCCAAGAATGTTCGAAAGTATTTAATAAACAGCCACCCTGCTGCTTGCTTCTTATAAGTGGTAGGCTAGAAGTATCTGATGCAGATATTTTGCATATCTCAATTGACAGATAACATCATAGACAATCAATGCTCTTTACTGCTAGAAATAGTCATTAGTGTCTTTAGATCTAATCAGATTAGAGGGACAATTCCAGAAGTGCCAGAATGAATTCAGAAAACACATCTTTAAAATTGTTCTTCTAGAACAACTCAATACCAAAATCTATATGTCAGGGTTCACCAGAGAAATACAAAAATTTGGAGAGAGAGAGAGAGAGAATATTAACGATAGATAGATAGATAGATAGATAGATAGATAGATAGATGATCAATAATAGAAAGATACATAATAAAGAATTCGCTCATATGATTATGGAGGGTGAGCAGTCTCAAGATCTGCAGTCACCAAGCTGGAGACCTAGGAAAACCAATGGTGTAGTTCTAATCCAAGTTTTAATCCAAAGGCGGGAGAAGACATGGCCCAGCTTGAAGACAGTCAGGCATAGAGAGGGAATTCTTTCTTACTGAGCCTTTTTGTTCTATTTAAGGCTTCAATAATTGAATGAGGCCCACCCATGTTTGGAGGGCAAACTACTTGGTCTACCAATGCAAATGGTAATCTCATCCAAAAAGACCATTTAAGACACACCAAAAATAATGTTTAACCAAATATCTGGCTGCCCTATGGTCCATTTATGTTGACATATAAAATCGACTATCACAGATGATGACTAGGGTTTGAAATAAGTCACTATATGCAAAACGATACTAACCATTTCAGGTAAATCTAAAACAATTTAACATGATGTGTTTTTCCCATAAAAATACAATGGTCTATAATTGTTTGAGACAGTAGAGCCTTATAATCGTGTATCTACACATGTATTTATTTATTCTACCTCTTGATCTTCCATGAGATTTTGTTGGAAGTAATTCAACCATTCAACATCTCAGGATTTAACTCTCAAGTAGGGGCAATATTTTACACTCTTCTTACTAGAAAGTTATGACTAAGTAATGTAAATGGTAAGAATGTTTCAAAATTTTACATGAGTAACACTATCACCCTAAACTATGGGAAAATGTCGTGAAATATAACTTTCTGAAATGATGAAAATGTTTATACCTACACTGTAGAATTAAAAAGTCAGTGTCTCAATTGAAATAGCTACCTTTCAAGTGCTCAACTGCCACTTAATAAAATTAGATTAAACCTGAACTTAATTTAATATGGTTCCCATATTGGAAGTACAGCCTAAGAAAACAAGCTACCAATGCTTTTTCCTTCTTCATCAGCAAAATTAACAGTTAGCCAGTAATTCTGTTCCTTGTAATGACAATCATGGGATTTTGAAAACGGAACTTTGATTACATATGTTAAAACTATGTTTTTCACTAATAGTGGCAAAAGTAAAACAAAATTATTTATACTATCACAAGAAACTGCTCAGGTCACAATTTCCAGTATCATCTTCAATTTTATTTGAAATATTTTCAGTCCTAAAACTCCCCTAAACCAAAATTCAACATGAAGTTTTTCTAAAAAATGTTTATTTATAGGAAAGTCTATTCTAAAAATTTAAGTTTTAAGAAAGGAATTCATTGCATTATTCGATAAAATTGAAACCAACAAAGTTTGTGTTCAAAGACTTGTGTGATTTTATAGTGCTTATTAACATTCAATGATGTTTGCAAATGTATGTTCACTGTGCTTTTTGATGTAGGAAAGCAGGCATACTGCAGTACATAGATTTTTAAATAATTACATTTTATTTTATAAAAGGAATGTTGAACATAGCTGAGGACAACTAGAGGAAGAGATAATAAATATTAGAAATGGGCACAGATACTGTGGTCAATAAATGAATATTTGAATGAAGTCTTACTTCTTTAAGACTCATAAAAATACCCAATATAGATGCTTATTTTTTTCTACTATTAATCTTAAAATAAATGTTCACCTTATAAAACATGAAGCACTTCTTAATACTTACTGATATATCTAAAAATTATTTTTTTGGAGCTAAAGTGTATATTTAGTTGACAAACAATTTACCATAAAATTCTAAAATTTAATCTCATTCAAAGAAATATCTGTAAGCCTGTGGCTATCCGACACTGGGCAAAATAGCTTCTCCTACCGTTTTCTAAAATTATTTTGGACCCAATTTAAAACATAGCAAAATAAAACAATAACAGCAACAAAAATATTTATAATTCTATATGATTCAATGAAGTTTTATAGTTACTTTTTTATTAGCTGATCTCTATGATGAGGCATTGATCTTTTGGCAACACTGTTCAAACTGTCTAAACCATATACCCAGGAAAAATATGTATTTTGTTTACCTGTCCCAGAAGGACTTAGAAAAAAATCACCTAGTTCCTGCAATTAAAATGTCAAAGGCATGCACAAAACAGTTTGGCTGGTACATTCAATGATAAGAAACACAGGCTTAGTTAAATTCATTTTTCTAAAGTGCCAACTGACAAGTTTTCATTGAATTCAGTCCAGGCTCAAAAGTATAATTGATGTCAGCTCAAATTCTTAGCCAAAGACAAACACTGAATCTGTTGCTGTTGGCTTTGTTTGGGTTTCAGGTGCAGGGCACCCGCCATATGGTATCCTTGAGGCTGTTTTTGTTATGGCGTGTGTGTCTGTATGTGTGAGTGTGTGTGCTTTTTAATATTGCAAACATCCTTCAGTTGCAAAGCAAACAAAGAAAAGGCAATCCACTCATTGCCTAGAACCACTACAGACCACCAACTGTTGGGTGCTATTAAAGTTATACAGAGCATTAGACAAATAGAAGTTCTTGTCAAAGATATTGCTTCACCACTGAATTCTTTATTTGCCCTTGACATCCTGTTTTTTCACCAACAAATGGTTGTGCATTTATAATTAATGAATTTACACTGTATTATTAATATAGAATTTAAGACATTGTGCAGCAAGCCAGTGTACATTTTCCAAGTTTTGCACCCAGTGTTTATTGAATCATCATTACCTGTGAGAGTAGAGCATTTTTCAATGTGTAAAAATGTTTTATTTCAAAATAGGAAATAATTTGGACTGAATGATAAACAAGCAAATGAATCAGTGAATGAATCAATGAATGACTGCTTGTGGAAGAAACTATTATACATTAAAAATAGTTTTCTCTGTCAGGCGCGGTGGCTCACGCCTGTAATCCCAGCACTTTGGGAGACAGAGGTGGGCAGATCACGAGGTCAGGAGATCAGATCATCCTGGCTAACACGGTGAAACCCCGTCTCTACTAAAAATACAAAACTTTAGCCAGGTGTGCTGGCGGGCGCCTGTAGTCCCAGCTACTCAGGGGACTGAGGCAGGAGAATCGCTTGAACCCAGGAGGCAGAGGTTGCAGCCAGCCGAGATTGCGCCACTGCACTCCAGCCTGGGACAGAACGAGACTCCATCTCAAAAACAAAAGTTTTCTCCAGCACAGTCAATATATTTAATACTATATTCAATAGATTTGAAAAGATTTACAGTTTTCTTCCTTGTTTATATAATTACAACTCTAATTCCTCAATCAAGTTATTATTAAAGACATAAAGTGCAGGCACTGCACAAGGCCATATGGTAAACATCATAAAAAACAAAAATCTCTAGGCTCAAGAAACAGGGTTTTCATATCTAACAGGAATATGTATGAAACAACAGTGGATACTGTAGGCAGAATATAATCATTAAATATAAGTAGTATAGGATAAAAAGGCCAGTATATACATAATACTGGGAGGTTCCTTAAAGGGGGTGGGGCTTAACACACTCGGATGAAGAAATAGATTTTACACAGAAAGGTATGGATACTGAACATCCTTACAGGACAGACTAATAGTGTGAAGAAAGAGAAGTGAGAAGGAACACGCTGGGTTATAGGTAATTATGAACACTATATAGTGTGACTACAGTGTAATAGACAATATTGTTAGATAATTGAACTAGCAGGATTTTTAAGAACCTGATTTCTAGGCATTTAGACTTGATGCAATAGAATAGTGCGTTCAGTAAAATCTGGGATTGTAGATTAATCTATTCAAGGCCCCTGAAGGCATCTGATTTCACTAGGAAATCTCCATTTTGGTCTGTTTCATATGTTCGGAAAACATTGTAAAATTTTGTTGAATAAAATGACTATGATATATAAAAAATATAGTTTCAAGAGGCAATAACAAATTTCTATTTACTTAAACCAACCATGGGATAAACAGCCTATATAAACACATATAATATATTTACAGTGTAACAATTTAGTTTTTTTGACTTGGTCATTATTATGATTATTAGTAAGTTATAAACAGAAGCCAAAATTCTAAAACTCCTGCCTCTAATTTGTACCTAATTTCTTATAACTGATACTCTCATTGTAATACAATTAACAAACATATCCCCAATAACAAATTAGTTGACCCTATTGAGGAAATATAGTAGGTGTGTGTGTATGTATATGCTTACTATATATATTATTATTATATATTATTTACTACTACTATATATTATATACTACTATATATTTTATATAAATTTTACATAGAATATTTTATATAAAATTTAAATAGAATAAAATATACTACTATATAATATACAATACTGTATATTATATACTACTACTTACTACATACTATATATTATATACTACTACTATATATAAATATAAATATATTTTTATTATAAATAAATATACTTTCTAGTAGGTGTTACACTACTTCTGCTAGACATTTTTGAAGGACAAACTTTTCAAAATAATTACAGGTAAGAGAGTTTTCTCCTGTTATTACTGCACATTTTAAGAGTTCAAAGACTAATAAAAGTTATTAGTTTCACATTTATCAGTTTATCTGTGTCTTATTTTTCTTCTGGGCCCTCATACAACTAGCAAGTCTCAAAGATCAAGTATACAAGATACGTGGTCAATTCAACATCTAGCTCATGCGAGAACCTTGGTCAAATTCTTAATGATTTCATTGTCTATCAAATTATATTAAAAGCCAAGCTCCTTCTAAATGGTGTGACTTGCTAATGAGTTCACCTCTAAGCACTCTCCAGCAGTTACCAAGATCTGTGTTTCAAGTACTCTAACTTATAAATTGGAAGTTTTCCTTGATTAGCACTCTGGCTCAAAAGCTCTGGGTGGAGGTTATAGATAAAGAGTTTTGACTGATTTTCAAAATGTTGCTTCATCAATACAGGAGCTGATTTCTCTAGTCGGTGTCATTAAATGCTCCTCTGAAAGGTCAGGCAGGGCTGGCCAATTTGTCCTGTGGGATATTAAGTTTGACCTTTGGACTGTTGCTCCCCCTCCTGCTAATCCTGCTCCCTAGATACTCCTTTGCCATGCATTTCAATGGAACTTGGTGGCCATGCTGTTACTCATTAGAAAAGGCTTTGTTACAGATTTATGAATACACTGGATGCTGGATAAAGTGTTTTTTTATTATTATTATTATACTTTATGTTCTAGGGTACACGTGCACAATGTGCAGGTTTGTTACATATGTATGCATATGCCATGTTGGTGTGTTGCACCCATTAACTCGTCATTTACATGATGTATATCTCCTAATGTTATCCCTCCCTCCTCTCCCAATCCCACAACAGGCCCTGGTGTGTGATGTTCCCCTTCCTGTGTTCAAGTGAACTCATTGTTCAGTTCCCACCTATGAGTAAGAACATGCGGTGTTTGGTTTTCTGTTTTTGTGATAGTTTGCTCAGAATGATGGTTTCCAGCTACTTCCATGCCCCTACAAAGAATAAAGTGTTTTTAGTAAATGAGTAATCATTGTGTATCTTATCTGCAGCTTTTCCTTATTCTTACAACCATTTCTTTAAAGTGGTGGTTCTCAATCCTGGCTTGACATTGGAATCACTTGAGGAGCTTTTCTACAACTTCATGCATAGGCCCCACTACAAACCAATTAAATCAGAATCTTTGGCCTTGGGACCCAGCATCAGCATTTTTTTAAGGCTTCCCAGGAGACGTCAATGAGTAGCCAAGGCTGGGAACTATTGTGGTAAAGAGATGCTTTGTCTTCTCAGATCCTTGTCTAAAGGTTATGAAGAGCAATTTGACTTCTTTCAATCTCTGGTTCTCCGCCGGGAAGTTCAGTTGGATCAGTGTCACATGCTTCTAATTTGTGCCATATTTTATGATATTATGCTCCATCTAGTATTTCCCCAAATTATCTTAACTCCATTCTCTTCTGTGGATTCCAAAAGTAAGAGAGATGAAGAGTTGGCTTGTGAAGGGGATGCCGCTCCACTCTTTCTTTTGCAAGTGATAGAAGCCTTACCATAAATTAAAATAAGGAACATAGAATAAAATTTACTGAGTTATGTAACTGAAATGTTCTGGGAGTGGGATTAGATCAAGGGGTGGCTTGGTTTCACAACTAAAATGATGGTGTCACCAGGACTCCATGTTTCTTTATTTTTTGACTTTGTCTGCAGTACTGTTGACTTCATTTTCAGGTCCTATATTTGGTGACCCTTTCAGTTCCAGGCTAATATTATTCCAAGTACAAGCTAAATAGCAGACAAGTCTCTTTAAACAGGCCATGTTTAAGCTCCGGCAATCATTCTAATAGGCTAAATTAGATCTTGTATTCCTGAACCTACCCCTAAACCAATTACAACATATAGAGATATTTAGAGCTTAAAATAAGGCCTGTGTTTTCCCATGCTCCCTCTCTGCAGTCAGGGATAGTGTCCTGTCTGAAGCACAATACCTGAAATTGGAGACAGGTATTTTCTACCAACATTTATATTGCTCCTACCTAAAGAGAGGGAATCAGTAACAGGCTTCAAAAAAACTAACAAGCAATTGTCCATCATAGGGCAACAGAGCCAATGGAGTGAGGGCTCCAAGGAACTTGCAATAAAAATGAGTCTCTCTCATGGATCAGTGAATGACAAATATGAAAGAGTTTCTGGGTACGCCTTAGCCAGGGCCAGCTTTTTATTAACCATAGGCAGAAAGGATCCAGCATAAAGATGCAAGGTTACAGGATATTTTAGGAAAGGCAGGAACCAGTAAAGAATTACTTCATATCAGCATGTCTTTCTTAATGAAGTGTAGGCTGTAAAAACACCCATTTAAGAAAAAAAGAGGAACTAAATGACATTGTATAAAGTAAAAATGAGAGATAAGCAACAGTTCTTTTAATTTAGCTGTTTCTCTATTACCTAAAAAAAAGATTCACAAGGGTAAGAATCATGCCTTATTCAATCTGCATGGGAAAGCCTATACATATTTGATAAGATGATGCTCTGGCCATAAAAGATAATAATGACAAAAGGTCCCTTCTCATCATCATGACGATGATATGATCTAGAGATTACACAGGTTTTAGAATCAGTTGCTTATTGAATTCAACTTCCATGTGATGTTTGGTGAGACTTTTCACTTCTGTAAGCCTCAACAGCTTGATGTCTAAGATAGGATAATAATAATTCTTACCTATAGTGTTTTGAAGTGAGGTTATCCATGAAGCATGAACAAATGTTTGACACAGAGTAAGTGCTCAATAAATATTAAACATTTATCTCTTCCTTCTCCTCTCCCTCCTCCTCTCTTTTATCTTATCAAGATCATAATTGTTATTGCATGGCAGTTAATGTTATTTAATCACTGAAATAATGTACTATTTTCCTTTGGATTTTTTAGTTTGATTTATATATCTTTCTGGTCTGTTTCTAGAAGTAGTAAGATTTGATATGGTTTGGATCTGTGTCCCCACACAAATCTCAAGTGTAATCCCCAGTGTTGGAGTTGGAGCCTGAGGGTAGGTGATTTGATCATGGGGGCGGTTTCTCAGGAATGGTTAGTACCATTCTCTTGATGCTGTTCTTGTGATAGTGAGTGAGTTATCATAAGATCTGGTTGTTTAAACGTGTGTAGCACCACCTCCCCACTCTTTCTTTTCCTCCTATTCCCTCCATGTGAGAGGCCTCATTTCCCCTTTGCCTTGTGTCATGATTGTAAGCTTCCCGAGGCCTCCCCAAAAGCTGAGTAGATGCCAGCACCCTGCTTCCTGTACAGCCTGCAGAACTGTGGGCCAATTAAGCCTCTTTTCTTTATAAATTATCCAGTCTCAGGTATTTCTTTACAGCAGTGTGAGAATGAACTAATACAAGATGTATAGGAAAAACAAAATTATAAGAAAAAAAAAGGAAAGAAGAAACCATGATGTAAGAACTAAAAATAAAATCCTAAGTCCCCCAAAGGATGGAACAGACCCCCTTTTGGCCAAGAGGACCCTAGAAAAACCTTAAACACTGAGTTCCCAGCCATGATAGGAAGACAGGTTGGACCCACCTTGTTGTACCTCCTCCCTTTTGCAGTTTGGACACAACTGACCAGCATTAATGTTAAAATAGAGATCACAAGACTGATGGAATAAACTCTTTGTGACAATAAAATGCCAAATTATAAACAAGACCTAAAGCCATGCCAGGCAAGGATGAAGTCACTCATCCTTACATTTAAATAAACTATGTTCTAACTGCCACAATGTTGTACTTTTTTCTGGTAGCAGAATAAACAATGGCCTTGAGATAAGCTATATTGAAACCATTACGGTTCATCCTCCTCCAGACACTGAATAACTGACCCCCTGGCTCCGCCAGCCGTAACTACAACTCTGATCAAACGAAGAGACTGATTTTAGTAGTTTTCTCCTGATAAGGGAATGCTGACCATGGACCAGCTCTGACTGGTTTATGGAGGCTGGGCACCTGAGCGCTCTGCTTCACCTTTTGATGTATAGAGCCTAATTGTAACATATTTAAAGGTAAAGTCTTCATCCCAAAGTGAATAGGGGGTTGTATGAAACATGGATGTTTGTTCAGTATGCACATGTCAGGACCCTGTTTGTGAATATCCATAGCTCCTCCTGTAACCTATTGAATACTTAGTCAACCCCTTCAGGATAAATTCCTGTCTCACCTTCCCTCCTTCCAAGTGCCTGCCTTTTGGTTTTCCTGGTACCTATGCTCCCCAGCCTGTGTGGTGGCCGACCCGCAGATTGTAACCTTTCATAAGAAATAAAGTCTCCTTTCTAAATTTATAAATTGGTGATTTTTCAATTGATGTACCCATAATTCTGTCATTCAAATTTAAATACTACTAAATATTTTGGTGTTTTTCTTCCTTCATTTTCTTCCGAATAACTTTGATATGCTTATTTTTAATTTTAAGAATAAAATACTCTATATTTGTTAAAATTGCCCTCTACTAATTTCTTAAATGTTTGTATCTATAGAAGATACAGCATTTCTCATAATATTCAAAAAATGTAAAAATTCACCTGAATTCCTATTTTTCAGTTCTTTAGTTAGCTAACTGGTTAAATAGATATTCATCAGATTTTCCATTTTAGTTTTTATATTTAAGAATCACGAAACATTTTTTAAACTTGTGCAGACTAAAAGTAGCATTGAATATCTTCTTAGTCTGGGTAAACGTGTTGGAAATAATCATAGTCATTCAAATGTAGATTTTACTATGTAAACCAATTAATAAATATCCAAAGCAAGATAAATTACATAGTTGCCTCAGAATGAGGCAGATTCAAAAATATATTTATAAATTATTTTGAACTCCAAGTTAATCTTAAGATTAAATTTAATCTAACATGTAAACAATTCATTTTGTCATAAACCCATTGGGAATCATCTTTTCTAAAACTGCAAGACAGAAAAGATAAAAACCATATTCCCAGTTCTCCCCTGTGGAGAGAACAAGCGTTTCCTGGCTTTCTTGCACATTCTTGAAAGAACTAAAGAATTGCTTCATCTCTGCTGCAAGTAAACAATTGCTATTCAACAGTCAGTCACACCAGGCAGGCATGCCCAGCACCACTTACAGCCTGCTGAAGCACAGCCTCTCCCAACTTCTACTAGAGGTAGCAGGGAAATCAGTAAATAGGCAGGTAAGCAGAATGGAAATAGGAAGAAGTGAGACATCCTCAACTGAGCCTTTTTCAGCCATACACTCTTCTTCTTCCCTCCCCAGTCAATTCCCAGAAGAACTGCAAGTCAGGTAAAAGACCAAGAAGAACCTAATTGTTTTCTGCTGTTCACCTCATGAACAATATCCCAAGATGAAATAGGCTGAATATGAGAGTGCTTTTGATAACAAAAACAGGAAAGTTTTGGCATCACCACCAACCCAGCCTCTATTGTCTTTCCCAAATGCTTATATTTCTCTTACTTCGCCGCCACTCCCATAGTCAATGGACCACAGACTTACCAATTCACTTACCAGACAAGATTTTCAAGTGTCCTCCCATTTATTCTCTTCCCCTTTCTATTTACTTAGTAATGAATTCTCATCCTTTCTCTCATAAATTGGCTCAGGAGGCTTCAGTTGGTCTCCCTCATTCCCATCCTCCCAGTTCCATTTATTCTTCCTGCTCCTGCTAAGATTTATCTGTTTGTACCTCTAATTGTTCTGCTTTTAAAAATATATAAACAAGCCAGGCGCGGTGGCTCATGCCTGTAATCCCAGCACTTTGGGAGGTCAAGATGGGTGGATCATGAGGTCAGGAGGTCAAGACCAGTCAAGATGGTGAAACCCCGTCTCTACTAAAAATACAAAAATTAGCCGGGCACAGCAGCAGGTGCCTGTAATCCCAGCTGCTGGGGAGGCTGAGGCAGGAGAATCACCTGAACCCAGGGGGCGGAGGTTGCAGTGAGCCAAGATCACACCACTACACCCCAGCCTGAGTGACAGAGTCAGACTCCATCTCAAATAAATAAATAAATGAATAACTAAATAAATGAATAAATAAATAAATATAGCAATAAATAGAATATAGAAACAATTTCCACTCTTTCTTTGTGTGGATGAGATAGATACAAACTCCCTAGGGTGGCATAAAAATCTTTGCCTGGTATGTTTCTACTCTAACATCAGGATGCCATCTCAGCCATCATCGTTCCTGCTTTATCCTCTCCCCCATCACACCTACTTTCTTTTCTTCCTCCTCTCCCCCATCACACCTGCCACCATTCTCTTCATACATCATTTCTTTTCTTGCCCACATACACATACATTTGCATATGTCATTCTTCCAGCACAGGAAAGAATATCGGAAGTAACATTTTTTGAGCACACTTAATTTTTCAAGCATGCAATCTGTACAGCAATGTAAAGACATGGGAATGATTGTTTCTATTTTGTAGGAAAGAAAACTGAGGAGAAGGAAACTGTCCAAGCACATTATGATGATTGACAGTGTTGCCTGGCTTAAAATCTTTGTCCTTTCTCCTGTGTGGAATGCCCTACACCCAATTCTTTGCTGAAAAAATCCTCATCTGGCCTTTAAATCTCAGTTTAGATATGAGCTCACCTCCCAAGGCTCAGACAGAAGAATGGGATAACTTTCTATATAATGTTACTTGTTCAGGTGATCTCAGAATTTCTGCATGGGAGACTCCAAGAAACAATCCATTTGCAAGGTGAGGATAGTGGGGGCAGGCAAGGAGACCCATCTTGGAGCTTTGTTTATGTAGTGAGCACACTGTTTCATCTCTGTTTTATGCTAATGAAGATTAGTATGCAATGCCCACAGACAACCTGCCTCTTGGCATTGCAATAAGACATCTCTTATGACACAAATTGTATTCTAGTCTTCCATGAATATAGCTACCTGATAGACTAATAAAGTGAGCTTCCTGGGTCTTGCACAATATCTCATTCATCTTTATATTCAATACCCTTGACAGGGATCTAGCTTTCTATAGGTGCTCAGTAATTGTTGGGTGAATGAGAGCAGGAATAGATGAAATGATTATTTCCTGCCATAAAAACACTTTGGAATCTTTCAATGAACTTCATTAGGAAACAGCTTGGAAGTATGTTGTTTTCAATTATCAAAAACCAAGACTCTAAGTACCTGTTAATGGCATGCGTGGCTATTTTAGTAGTTAAGTTTTAATACATTTAAACAAATAGATGACTTTAATACCCAAAGTCAATGATCCATTTAGCCAACAAATGCCATAATTTGCTCTCTAAAAGATCACTTCACAGTTAATTCACTTTAATCTTGGTAATGGTTATATTTCTATTATTATGATTCAATTAAAATCAAACAGTTTTCTTTAAAAAATTAAGCTGGAAACTTGGAATAGTTTACATAAAAATAGTAATTGAAAATTATAAAGGTACTAAGAAAACATGTCACTTATGCTTTTATAACCTCAAAATGGGAACTAATAAAAGACAGGGCTGTAATTCTATAGGGAAATGTAATAGCCAAGATCCTAATATTTTGTGTCAGATGTTGAGGAAAAAAAGTTGACAAAGAGCCACATACAGCTCATCGCTTCTTCATTTACCCAATGAAATAAGACCACAGGCCACCATGATATTTTAGTTTTCTCTCTAAACTATGACAATGACTGTTACTTTAGTCTCTATCAGATAAAACACTAGATTCTTTGCATGAACTATTCATTCTAATTCTCACAAATATACTTTAGAGTAGATAATGTTCTCTTTTCTCTACAAATAAGGACACTGAGGTTCAAAGAATTTGTAAATGATTGGACAAGCATCTTCTATAACTTATGTGATATTTAAAGTCTGACAATTTTTCTATACAATTCTACTCATAACTATAAATTCTACTTTGTTATTTCAGGCATATGGAATTCTTTAAGATAACAGCATCATTTAGAATCACAGGCATATATTGAAATTTACTTAATCTTTGTAATGTCTCAATTTACTTTATAAAATGATTTTGAGGATTAAACGATAGAATCAATGTAAAGCAACAGCTCTGAGCTTATAATTAGGCTTGTAACAAGTTCTGAGCTTACAATAAGCACTCAATAAACTTTGGATGATGATGATGTTCATGATGATGATGATAATGATGATGATAGTGATAATGATGATTTAGTCTAACCTACTCATTTTTCTATGTTTCAATAAGAAAGTGATTCAGATAAATCAAATGACAAGCACCCATGGGAAAATGGTGGCAGAGCCCGATTCTCACTTTTCTAGGGCACTGCTTACCTAGAGATTGCTTGATGATATAGTATGATGGATATTACCATGTACAACCTGGCATGCAGGTAAAAGAGAAAACAAACAAAAGGAGGTAATCTTCTCTAGGTTCCGGGTAATATAATATCTTGCTACTCAATGTGTGTTCCACAAACAAGCACCATCAGTATCACTTGAGAACTGGTTAAAAAGGCAGACTCTCAGACCCCTCTCCAGAATTGCTGAATCAGAATCTGCATTTTCACAAGATGCCCAATGATTCACAATCCCACTAAAGTTAGAGAAGCATGGCTACAGTCCTCAACCACCTGGAAGCAAAATAAAGATTAAGAATATGGGCTGTGCGGGCGAGGTGGCGGGCGCCTGTAATCCCAGCTACTTGGGAAGCTGAGGCGTGGAGAATTGCTTGAACCCAGGAGGCAGAGGTTGCAGTGAGCTGAGATCCCACCATTGCACTCCAGCCTGGGCTACAAGAGCAAAACTCCATCTCTAAAAAAAAAAAAAATATTAAATGTCGTAGTATATTTAAAGCACCTAATACAATATGATTAAACTCACTGTCATAATAATGAAGACAGACCTAAATATTAAGAAGTGTACTTTAAATGGCAAATAATGAGAAGATAGAGATTTGGACATGGGTCTAAAATTTTCATCTTCCAAATCAAATAGGAATAAAAGAGACTTACAGAAAAAAATGTTGAGAATAATTATGAAACATCTAAGTTTAATTTTTAAAAATGTATATATGTGTATATACACACAGGCACATATATACATATATAATACATGTATGTATATGCACATATACATATATAATACATGTATGTATACACACATATACATATATGTATATAATATATGTATGTATATTCACATATACATACATGTATATATACCTACACATACAAATATATACATATAATTTCTCAGGTTTGTACAAAATGTTCTTTATTCCCAAATACAGATCCTATTCATGCAGGGAAAATAAAACTGAGACTGAGTCAAAAGTGCATGTTGGATTCTGTCCACTAGCTATGTCCAGATCCTTAACTGACTATTCTCATTTTAGCAAAATCAGATTGCATGGAAATGGACATTTTTTACTTGTTGAGTAGAAAATTAGCTCAGTGTTAATGCTCATCTTATTTCATAGTTTTCAGTGTGTTGTAACACTGACACATCAAAAAAGTGACCTGTCATCTCATCAACCTGGCCAAGTAAAAATTAAATAAAGATAGATGGAGATTAGTATGACTTATATCATAACAGAAGATAGCATTAACCAGGAAAGATGATGGGGGGCCCATAAGTTTTAGAAAAAATTAATTTCTCTTGAGTGAAACTGAAGTTGTTTTTACCAACAGTACTTTCCAAATGTACTTAAATTCCCACAGTATCATTTTCTATATTTGTAAAATAATGATATTTAGAGTCACTGATGAAATGGTATATCAAAGCACATTTTTGGATTTGGAAGCACATTCTATCATGCCTAATGTCACGTGATTAATCTGAGTCTGTGCCAAATTAAAGCCCTAATTAAATATGCACTTTTTAAATGAAGATGGAAGGGTCTTCCTACACCAGCCATGCCTGGTAGCATCTACCTAGTCATTCTCCATCACGTGACCAAAAAATGTGCTCTTTAAATTTGTTTTAGCTGGTGTTACAAATGAGAAACGAGTGGTCTTTAACTTATGAGCTCACCAGAGGGCTTTAGCATAGATCAGATAAAAGGATAATAGTATTACAATTTTTCCAGGGCATATTTTTCTGTATATATGAATAATTATACCTTCTTCATCTCAGCTTTTTCTGAAAATAATAAGCAAATTACAAGTTAGTGATTGTAACTGTCACATTTCAGTCTTTATTTTTCGTTACCTAATGTTAGTTTTCAAGTATTCTATGTGTAGTTGGGTCACCTAATTTTAGAGGTTTTCATGATGAAAATCTAAAACCATAGAGACAGATCGATTTGGGTTGTTTAAAATTAATTTGGCCTTTTATTTTAAGTTAAAAAGAAGCCTGGGTTATGTCAAAGATTAGCTGACCTCTCCCTCAACAAATTGTTCACCAATAAAACTTAAGACTTAATTTATAGTTATCATGGTAGCCTGTCTTTGCATTTATTAACAGTTCACACCATGGACCTCTAGGGAATTGCTTGTCAGTGCTGATTTTTTTTTTTTTTTTTTTTTTTTGTCATTCCACAGATCCTTGAAATATTGTATCTGATAATGATCCTAAGACCTGATTAAATTGCCTGAGAGGCTTTTTTCTTACACCTTGGCCAGATAGATAAGTTCTTTATAGCCACTAACAGTCAGTCAGAATGGATTTCATTCTGATAATCAAGGCCTAAATTAATCTCCTTTTCCTGATTTTTGATGATAATACACATCAATTTTCTTCTCTCTCACAAATGATGTCATATATAAGTATATGAAAATAATCCTTTCATATTTTTATAATATTGCATTCTTCTATCTAAAGGTTTTTAGTTTAAGCTATCTTAAAAATATTTGGAAAGGTCACTGACCTTAATATTGCTATAAATTATATGGAATCAAGATTTTTCATCAATGTATCATTAAAAGTTTATTTTCCAGTTCAACACATTACAGGAGGTGCTGTAAAATACATTCTGTGTTCTACACCTGTGTATTATCTGCAGCCACCTTACATCTGAAGAATTGCAAAAGAATCCAATCTGTTCTATCTACTGCCTTTCTTTTTTTCTGTCCAATTATTTAATTCATTATATTCATTTATTAATACTCTCTTCTGGTTCTCACTATATGACCTCTCCTGGGTTCTATAAGTACAGTGGAGAGCCAAAAGAGATGTAGTTTCTGTCCTCAAAGACCTTAGAAGCAAGTTGAGAAAAGATCATCAACCGGAAAACAAATGGACAAAACAAAGTTGCCAATTACTTAGTGCCAGCAGGAGATGCTGTATAGTTAAAAGGGGGATGAGGGTGGGCTGGGTGCAGTGACTCATGCCTATAGAGGCAAGTTATATTTGGGCCCCTTTTGGCCATGGCTGGAGCTGGAGCTGGTGGGATTCAGGGAGCAGTGTCCCAAAGCTGCATAGAGCAGTTGGGCCCTGGGCCTGGCAATGATACTACTCTGTCCTCCCAGGCCTCCAAGCCTGTGATGGGAAGGACTGCCACAAAGGTTTCTGGAATGCTTTCTCTCCACTGTCTTGGATATCAGCACTTGCCTTCCTTTCAGTTATGCAAATTTCTGCAAACTGCTTGAATTCCTCCGCTGAAAATGGGCCTTCCTTTTTCTACCATATGACCAAACTGCAAATTTTCCAAACTTTTATGCTCTGCTTCCCTTTTAAATATAAGTTCCTTTTGAGATCATCTCTTTGCTCACGCACATGGGAATAGGCTGTTAGAATCAGCCAGGCTAAATCTTGAACACTTTTCTGCTTGGAAATTTCTTCTACCAGATAACTTCAATACTCATTCTCAACTTCAAACTTCCACAGGTCCCCAGGGCAGGGGCACAATGCCACCAACCTCTTTGCTAATGCATAACAAAAGTGACCATTGCTCCAGTTACTAATTAGTTCCTCATTTCCATCTGAGACCTCCTCAGCCTGGACTTCACTGTCCATATCACTATCAGCATTTTGGTCACAAGAACTTCACAAGTCTCCATAAAGTTCCAAAGTTATTTTCCATTTTCCCATCTTCTTCTCAGTCCTCCACACAATACCAACCTTTGTCTGTTACCCAGTCCAAAGCTGCTTTCACATTTTCAAGTATCTTTATAGCAACGCCCCACTCCTCAGTACCAATGTTCTGTATTAGTCAGTTATTGCACTACTATAAAGAAATACCTGAGACTGAGTAATTTATAAAGAAAAGAGGTTTAATTAACTTATGGTTCTGCAGTCTGTACAGGAATCATAGTAGCTCCTGCTTCTGGTGAGGCCTCAGGAAACTAACAATAATGGCAGAAGGTGAAAGACAGGCAGGCACATTTTACATGGCCAGAGTAGAAGGAAGAGAGAGAGGGGAAAGGTGCTACATACTTTTAAACAACCAGATCTTGTGAGAATTCACTCACTATACAGTATCAAGGAGGGGATGGTACTAAGCCATTCATGAGAACTTCATCCTGTTAAATCAAACTAAATATGACCAGAGAAAGCCTCTGTAATTCCATAATTGAGTCCTTGAGAACAAACCATAACCTAACCAGTAGGCAGACAAGACTGAAAACCTAATTTAGGAATATGCTTCTGTAACAATTGCTGAGTCTCAGCCAAATCCAGCAGCCATACTTGAACCACTCATATGCTGCTGACTGTTCAAACTGTGTTCAAATAAAGCAAATGCCAAGCTGCAAACCAATCCAGCTGTTCCTTTAACTCACGTCTGTTTTCTATGCATCGCTTTCCTTTTTTTGTCTATAAATTTGCTGTGACCATGAGATGCCCCTGGAGTCTATCTGAATCTGCTGTGATTCAGGAGTCTGCCCAATTTGCAAATGTTTTTCTCTTGCTCAGTTAAACTCTGTTAAATTTAATTTGTCTAAAGTTTTCTTTTAACTGCCCCCATGATCCAATCACTTCCCATCTGCAACATTGGGAATTACAATTAAACATGAAATTTGGGTGAGGATACTCAAAAAAACAATCCAAGATCCAAGCCATATCAATGCTATTAACACTTACTAGACTGAGTTCACAATATCTCCAAGCTATGCCTGTAAAAGCTATGGTTCTTTACATAAATATGAGCTTAATATGTTTTCTCCTCTTCCTTCATCCATCTCTTTCCTAGCTTCACATTTCTATTTTCCCTGTCAAAGTACTTAGTTCCATTTTGATTGCTTTGCTCACGTTGATCCCTCCCTCCTCCACCCTTTCCCAAACCCTAACTCAAGAATGTGTTTATTATTCTTTACCACTTTCTTTTATGACTTTTCCTCTCTTCAAGACAGAAGAAACAAAGGTCTATCCCTAATTAAAATCTCAGCTCCTTCATTGTGACCTCCTAGAACACTTTAGTCTTTTTGGTTATACCTCCTTTGCTTTTCAAATTCCTACGGGAGTAATTATCTTCCTCATTTGTCCATCACTCAGTCTATGCATCAAAGCATTTTCATTTATCTTTCTGTGGAAATAATTTAGATATTAAACAGAATTGCACATCCCTCAAGAACAGAATCTCTTAAAACTCCTTATATTCCTAGGAGTGGCATAGTGCATAATTAGTCCTGAAGTCACATTCTTTTATTCTTATACCTGTGGCTACAAGGCAGCCTCAGTACCACCTAAATATCATGCAAAGGGATCTCCAAAAAGAAAGTCATGTTATTGGAAAATGGAAGAAATCAGGGAGGGTAGAGTCTCACTCTGTCACCCAGGCTGCAGTGTAGTGACACGATCTCGACTCACTGCAACCTCCACCTCCCGAGTCAAGCAATGCTCTCACCTCAGCTTCCAGAGTAGCTGGGACTACAGGCATGCACCACCACGCCCAGCTAATTTTTTGTGTGTTTTTAATAGAGACAGGGTTTCACCATTCTGGCTAGGCTGCTCTCAAACTTCTGATCTCAAGTGATCTGCCTACCTCAGCCTCCCAAAGTGCTGGGATTACAGGTATGAGCCACCAAGCCTGCCTAAATATAAAAAAATTATCTGTCAATTGAAATTTTGTTTAAAAAGACACTGAAATCCCATAAGCTCCTGGCACTGGATGAAGTGGTTCATGCATGGAGGAGAAAATAACAGAACAGTTAATGGAGATGCTATTATGACTAGTTTAAAAGAGTCTCCAGATTAAAAGGTTTGTGTTTGAAGACACTCTGAGGATATCAGCCTCCACAGTTGTGCATATGTCAGAAAACATCAAAAATATTAGCAAAATGCAATGTTGACACTATACCGTGCTGTAGATCCAGACAGCAGCAAATGTCCCCAGTGTAATTTGCATCTTTGGAACAAGCTCAAGTTCAATGCTTTCTTAAATCTATCAAAAGAGATTACTTCTCACCTTAATGACACCAAGAGGGTGAAGAGATTTTCAAAATTGTCACCAAGACAGGTTTTTCATTTCTTGATTGTCCTGGAATTTCAGAAAAGCAGAAATAGGTTGTTAGGAAATCCCTAGGTTTATTTTTAGAGAGTCTAATTCTAGAATCCCAGATCTCACTCTCAGTACTTTTTCCCAGAAGGTGCTTGGTGGCTTGGTGTAATCAGACAGACTAAGGTTCAGAAAACACAGAAGTCGTTGGAAACCAGCCAGGTGGACAATGTGGAATATAGAATTGCACTTGGGTTTTCTAAAAATAATATTGGTTAAGTTTGTACTTTATTATCCCTTTGCCATAATTTCCCTTACTTACTTTATACAATTCTTTTCTTCTTGAATTTTATGGGTAAATACTTTGAAGGACAATGTGGGACATATGTTAATTAATTAGTTAATCACTGCAGAGATAAATGAACACAAATGTTTCTGTAGATGTAATTTTTATTGAGCTTTCTTAGACATTCAAAAATTAGCTATGAACACGCAAAAAGGCTCAAGTCTTTATTCATGTTAACTTTATTGCATTTTTTATGATGAAAAGAGTGCTTTAACTTTATTGCACTTTTTATGATAAAAAGAGCACTGTCCTGATACCATATTTTATTTCAGTTCTTACTCTTTTTGTAAACTCCTCCCACTTCCATTCTCCACCTGTCTTCAAGATGCACCCATTTGTTTCATATTCATCTTATTTTATAATATTGCATTGTTTGTACATATTTTTAATTTATATAAATTACACTTATATATATTTTATTCTGTTTTTTTCTGTTTTTTTCCTACACAGTGCTGTTTTTAACATCTACTCATGTTGTTCTATTGATCTAGTAACTTTGTACTCTTTTCCTATTGCTGCTATAACAAATTACCAGAAATTAAGTTGTTTTAAAGCAACACAAATGTATTCCCTTAAGTTTTGGAGGTCAGAAGCCCAAAATGGGTCTCACTGGGCTAAAATCAAGATGTTATACCAGCATTACTTTTTTTTTTTCTGGAAGCTCTAGGGAAGAATTTGTTTACTTGCCTTTTCCAGCTTCCAAAGGCTGCCCACATTCCTTGACTCATGTCCCCTTTTCATCCTCAAAGCCAGCAGCAATGGTTGGTTGAGCCTTTCTCACATTGCATCACTCTGACACTTCCGCCCCGCTGCTCTCCACGTAAGGATGCTTGTGATTATCCTGGGTCCACCTAGATAATTCAGAATAGTGTTATAATTTTAAGTTCAGGCGATTAGCAACTTGAATTCCATCTGAAAACTTTATTTTTCCTTGCCATGTAACCCAACATATTCACAGGGAGTAGGACACAGGCATTTTTGGGAGGCCATTATTCAGCCTACCCAAATGACATCATATTCCATACTTTATCTGCCATATTTTCATGCACCTCTTTCTCTTTCTAAGGGACAGTTGCATTGTCTCTACTAGGTACCATAAAAATATTATTATAGGTTATGTTGCATTAATATTGTATAGCATATATTACATTGCACAGTATAAAAGTGTTATGTTGAGCCAGGCGCGGTGGCTCAAGCCTGTAATCCTAGCACTTTGGGAAACCAAGACGGGCGGATCACAAGATCAAGAAATCAAGACCATCCTGGCTAACACAGTGAAACCCCGTCTCTATTAAAAATACAAAAAATTAGCCGGGCGTGGTGGCGGGCGCCTGTAGTCCCAGCTACTCGGGAGTCTGAAGCAGGAGAATGGCTTGAACCCGGGAGGTGGAGCTTGCAGTGAGCCGGGATTGCGCCACTGCACTTCAGCCTGGGCGACAGAGCGAGACTCCGTCTCAAAAAAAAAGGGTAATGTTGGATAAGTATATATCAATGTATGTCAATTTTATATATATATATATATATATATATATATGTACACACAAACATACAGTTGGCGCTGTCTATATCCTTGGATTTCATATCCACAGATTCAGTAAAGTGTGGGCTGAAAATATTTGAAAAAAATTTAAATAATAATGCACCAATAAAAAATAATACAAGTAACAAACCTTAACAGAAGGTGCCACAGACTGTATTTAGAAAGGCCACATAAATCTATAGTTATGAATATCTTATTTTACTAGTTATATTAGTTGCCCATCGCTGCTGTAACAACTCACTACAAACATATTGGCTGAAAACAACACAAATTTATTCTCTTACGGTTCTCGAAGCCAGAAGCCCCAAATCAATTTTAGTAGATTAAAGTCAATATGTCATCAGGGCTGATTTCTTCTACAGAATTCAGGGAAGAATTGGTTTCTTGTCTTTTCTAGATTCTGGATGCTGCCTGCATTCCTTCCGCAAATAACTTCAACCTCTTGCCTTCACGGTCACCTGTTCTAGCTCCTCTTCCATCTCCCTCTGCCTCCTGCTTGTAAGAACACTGTGGTTACATTTAGGACTCATCTGGGGCCACATGGGTCATCTAAGTAATCTTCTCATCTCAAGATCCTTAACTTTATCATATCTGCAAAGTCTCTTTTTTCAGGTAAGTTAACATTCACAGATGCCAGGAATTTTGACAGTGATGTCCTTGAGAGCCATTATTCAGCTGACCACCGAATTCCTAGTCTTATTTCATAATGGACCTTTTCTCATTATTTCAATGTATTCATTTATATAAAAATTATTATACACATATAATATTTCAGACACAGTGCCCTACAGTGAAATGATAACTTCATAATAACATGCTTTCAAGGGGTGGAGAGAGGGTAACAACAAAACATGGAATATTACTAAGAATTGCTTTGACTTTTTCTGGGTTTCCAATACATTCTGCACAGTGTCTTAGTTACATGATAACATTACCTGAATATTACAAACCTACTTTACATCTGAGTCTTACCTAAATGTCTGGATTCCTGTTCCACTATGAGCCTCTCTTTTATACACCCCTACACAGGACTGATTCTCTAGTGCCAGACCCAGACTCCACCTTTCCACTGATTTCTGGGCCCTCTTCCAAACCTAATTTACTCCAGCATACAAACCTACCCTACTCCCCTACCCTTGGATCAGGCTGGCTTGACTAATTAATTAAAGGATCTTACTTTTAGCCTTTGAATGACATCATTGAGAACATCAGTTTACATCTAAAGAAGATGACTTGCTGTGCTCCATGAGTCATCATTACACATAATTTAAGTGCAACATCAACAGTGTATCTATTTTATATATCCATAGCCTTCAGGCATTTACATCTCTTATGATAAAAGATAAAAATTATGTATTACTTAAAGCCATCATTTATCATTATGATTGTTATTAACGAGGCTATTCAATACATGTAGTATAAAAGAGTATTGGGAATCTGAAATACCAAACATAACTTTAATATTGAGCTTTTATTTCTTTCTCTATATGTACTAAATTCTTTCTCTTGTTGCAAGCCTCTATGATGTTTATTTATTTTTCAGGGACCAATTACTATCTAGTGGAATGCAGAGGACTAGTTGGAGGGAAAACTGGTGGAAAGGAAAAAGTTATGGCTCTTGGTCTCAGGACAAAAGCTACAAAGCAGTACAGGTATGGATGGTGGAGATAAAATTATTTTAAGAGTTTCTTCTGATTAAGACGATATAGGAAGAGGAAGAAATAAGATGCTGGGAGAAATGGAGAGTGCTATGGTAGAAGAAAATTGTTATCCTAGGTCTCAAATGGACTCTTACAATTTTTGAGAAAGGCAGAATAGTTAATTAAATAACATGTTTAGTATTAGACAGAAAATGTAAGAAAAATCACATGTTTGAATTCATTGCATCTCTATCCCAAGTCTTCCAGCTTCTCTCAAAAGCTAATTGTGCTGTTCTACTCATTGGATATTTGTTTTCTACTTTTATTTTGCCATTTGGCTGTATCATTTATTTAACTTAATTATCTTAAATTAAATAGAATGTTTCAGGTGTGGATAGACCAGAATCAAGTAGTCAGGCAAGGATAATTGACTCTCCAAAATGTGAGATAATTGTTCCTGTGATGTGAGCTCAAAATAGGGTATCCAATTTCCATGTTTATAAGACCAAAGCGAGAGAGTGTTCACATGTTTCATCCTATTATTCCATTTTTTCACAGGTATCTTACCATATTGGATCACATTTGTTGATTTTTTTAGTTTTCTCTGGAAGGATATACATTCAGTGTGAATAACTTGGAAAGCAGGAGATGCTGCGAGTGAGGCAGAGACCAGATGGGGAGAGCAGATTAGTTATCGGTTTGTGATATGCTTCAAAGGGACACCAGGCCAACACAGTTGGAAGCTGCATACTCAGTGATTCATTCCATATACTAATTTCATTGGTAAAATAATTTTTTGTGTGGATGAAAAGAAGTGAAAATGTAAATCTTATTTAGGAAGGACTGACGTTTAACATAATGCCCTTGTTGTAATAAAATAAACTCAATAAAATGACAAAACAAAACAGGAGATTTTTAAAAACTAACTCATCTCTAGAGTTTCTTGATTATTTATAGAAGTTTACCTGGATGGGTTTTATACCTGAAATGCTTGACATTTGCAAGCCAGGGTTCTTTCCCATAGAGGCATAGCCCCTTTCTTTGACGTGCATGATTTTTCACTGGAGCCTAGAACTTATACATAAATGGAAGATGAAGGTAGAGTACAAACAGCCCATTACTTGAAATAACATTGGATCCAGTTGCAAAAATATGGCTTTCTGAAGTAAGCAAGCGATCATTACACATAAATTAAGTGCAACATCAACAGTGTATCTATTTTATATTTTCATAGGCTTCAGGCATCTACATCTCTTTGACATGTCACGCCAAATACAATGTAGGTATAACTGTCCTTTACGGAATTTTGGCAACCCTGTGGATGCCAGTGTGTCCAACACATCCTATGCAACATGTGAGATCTTCTCAGCTGCAACTGTCATCAAGGCCCTTGGTTATTTCCTTCTCCTTAGGCTCTATGGAAACCAGATTTTCATGTGCAGCACCAGAGGAAATCTGTACTCACAATCCTATCCTGCACACTTTGTTGATCTGAGGCTTCCCTGGTGCGGTTGAGGTATGAGACATGTGGGACCTGCTCAGTGGGATTTAACATACTGCAGGGTGAACTGTTGACCCCAGTGAAATCAAGAAGATAGCAGGTAATTCTTTCCCTTCCACAGACAGACTATCCTGATGCAGGTCTCCATATGGTCTCTCTAAAGATGGTCTCATGAGATCAAGCAATCGGTTGTGCTAGTAACAAGCAGTGGCCAGATGGTTAAAGGGCTTCCCTGTATTTGCTCTTCCACCTTTCCTGCCTCAGCTCCCTTGTCCTTCACTCCTGATTTCCTTGGATTGTTCTTCTATATAAAATATCTACATAAGCCTTTGCCTCACACTGCTTTCTAGAAAAGTTGGTTTAAGAGAAGCAGCTGTAGGCAAAGATGTGTATGAATGGGCTCCTCTCCCAATCCAACCTCTGAAAGATGATTTAAATGAAGGCAAGAATCTTCTAGATTTAGATGAAATTCTAGGCAGTCTTTGTCCTGGGTGTCTTTTCACTTCGAACCATTTATCCTATGTAGTATGCCCCATTATTCCTCCCCTAATCCAACCTCTGAAAGATGATTTGAATGAGTCCAAAGATCTAGTTTTTTGGGTGTTTTGTTTTGTTTTGTTTTGTTTGTTTTGAGATGGCATCTTGCTCTGTCGCCCAGGCTGGAGTGCATGGCTGCAATCTTGGCTCACTGCAACGTCTGCCTCCCTGGTTCAAGCGATTCTCCTGTTTTAGCCTCCCAAGTAGCTTCTTCTAGTTTTATATGAAATTCTAGGTGGTCTTTTTCCTGGATGTCTTCTCACTTTGAACCATTTATCCTATAGTATGCTCCATCTTTTTGCAACTAGATACAGTATTATTTCAAGTAATTGGGGTACTCAGCTATAAATTGCGCCCCACTTGTAGTTTATTTACCATTATGAGAAAAATCACGATTCAGGCTATGTCATGTTAAGGAACACTCATAAACATGATCCACAAGGTAAACACTGAACAATGGGCTCCCCAGTTGAATAGAAGAAACTCCTATTGCTCAGTCTCATCTAACAAAAGGAGATGGAATTGTCCTATAATTAGGATCCATTCTGAAACAGGGGCATTAACACAAGCTGTGTAAGTTAGGCCCCATTAGGAAGCTGTGCAATTTGGTAGAAACTCTCAAGAGAGAGAAGGAACAAGCACACATGAGGCATTAGGCTCAGGCATTGCAAAGACCTGTGCTCCTGACACTTGAGCAGTACTTCCATCAGCAAAATGATGAATTCTAAGTTTTGGTTTCCTGATTCTATGAAACTTATAGTTTAGTTTCAAGAAATGCACTGAGACCAACTAAATCATGCGTGAAGACTTTTAGTATACAAATTCTAGGGCAGCAGTTATTAAACATGGTCTCAGGAAACTTCTATACTCTCCAAAATTATCGAGGACCCCAAGTCCTTATTTTAATTTGGATTATAGCTATCCATTTTACTATAGTAAAAATGAAAATTGAGAAATTATAAAAAATATTTATTCATTTAAAATAGTAACAAATACATTTTATGCTAACATAGATAGTGTATTTTTAGGAAAAAGTATATTTCTAAAACGACATAATAATGAAAAAAGTAACATGGTTTTACATGTCTTCAAATCTATTTAATGTTTTGCTTAGTAGAAGACAGCTGAATTCTCATATGTGTTTTGCATTAAATCTGTATTTGAGAAAGGTAGAAGTGTTTCAATAACTTTTCTGATAACTATGGATATTCATGTTTGGTACTACACTCAAACTTAACAAAAGGTTTTAAGAGGTATTTCTTTTTTTTCTTTTTTATTTATTTTTCTTTTTTGAGATAGGGTTGTACTCTGTCATCCAAGCTGGAGTGCAGTGGCACAGTCCCTGCTCAGTGCAATCTCTGCCTCCAAGGTTCAAGTGATTCTCCTACCTCAGCCCCCCCAATAGCTGGGATTCCAGGCATGCACCATCACACCTAGCTAATTTTTGTATTTTTAGTAGAGACGGGGTTTCGCCATGTTGACCAGGCTGGTCTCAAACTCCTGACCTCAAGTGATCCTCCTGCCTCTGCCTCCCAAAGTGCTGGCATTACAGGCGTGGGCCACCATGCCTGGCTGAGGTATTTCTTAAATAATTTTTTGCAATATGAATCTGAAGCCATATTAATGATTTTTTTATTGTTACTCTGTTACATTAAAATCCCTTTGGTTTAACTTGTACTTTGAATGGATGTTTTATCCATATATTATTTTGTAACAACATATATAGATCAATTAGAAAATACTGATATACTGAGTCATGCACATCTTCCATATGCTGACATATTTTCATATAAAATAGCAAAAATGTCACAACCACCCTGATCACAAAAGTGTTTATGATTTAAGTGATAGTCTAGTTCACAATGGCACCTAGACATTTTCCAAAAATTCTGGATAATGCTAAAGAGCTCAAATTTTATCACTGACAATGAACATTGTCAGTTACTGTCCATGATTCTATGAAACATCGGTTATATGATGCTGACGATGAACATTATCAGTTATTTGTTATACATGGACTGGCTTCATTCCTTTTCGAGAAAATGTCTACCAAATGCCCAAATCCGATAACCAGTTTGCCTGTCAGTAGTTTTTACAAGCAGAATTAAAAAAAAAAAAAAAAAAAGAAAAGAAAGTCAGTGCTAGCTCAGCTCACAACTAATACAATCACACTAATCTCTTTCCTCAAGAAAACATCAAACTTCAACATGCAGCAGAGTGCTTTGTATGTTTCCCATGTCATCACATAGAGGGGAACATTAAAATAACATGTATTCAAGGTCAACAGTTAACACGATTAATAACATACTGTTTTAGTAAGGACAATTTTTTAAAAAATGAAATTGGCCCCTTTTTTTTTTTTCTGCTAGTATGTGGTGATAAAGAATTTGACAATTACTATAGTTTAGTAGTAATCAGGCACATTGTCTTGATTCATAGAGGTGCCAGCAGCGTTGCCCACTATTGCTCTGTGTAAATATTAACACAGTGAACCGCCAGGTGATCACAGACTACACTCGGAGAACCTCTGCTCCAGGGTATTTCATGGGGTGGGAGAGGATCCAGTAAAGCACTTCCGTGAGTCTGATGTTCTGGCAAAGGGAAAAAAGAAACATCTGTACTCCAGTTTTGGAAGACAAGGGAATCAAAAGCACACAAGAATCAAGAGACAAAGGGAGTCCTCCACAGAAGGTGGTTGCCAAATCAAAGATGGATGCCAAAAGAAGAGATCACAAAGATCATAAATCCAGTATTAAGTTTAGGAATCAGGCGACCATGTAAAGAGAAAAATAATGGTTAGAATGCCAACAAGAGAGATGCCTGAGTGAATTTTGGGAAAAGACAACGTCACAGAATCGTGTCTTGAAGTCTCCATTATATGAAATAGGAGAGTTGGCTGTGTTAAAAAGGCCAGTGACCAGCAACTTTAGGGATCTCTCTAAGTTGAGTTCTGGATATGTTGGTGAATCATAAGCATATTTAGATGTACGTGGCATTAAGGAAATCATAGTATGCAAAAAATAAAAAATATATAAGCTAAGGGCAATTCTGTATATTACAAATTTACAAAAGGATTGATACACAACTTACAAAAGGATTCAATATGCCATTCCTTTCAATATCGCCCTACTGATTTCACCAAGCCTGCAAAATAGGTGATTCACAAAACTTCAGACTTAGGGAGAAAAGGACTTATGTGAGTAGGTTTCCTCTAGGGAAGTAGAGAAGTAAAAACATTTCTTATCGACACAACTTCTTAAATGGAACACAGTGACATTTATTAGGCTCTCTAAAAGGAGAAAATATTCAAGAAAACTGAACAATAATGTGCTGCAATAAAATTTGATATTTTAGTAATTACGGAAAAATAGAGACTATAAATCACAAGGGAAAGAACTGTAAATAATGCATCTTAAAAATCTCAACATTAAATAAAACTCAAACAATAGGATTTGCCACTTTAGTTTTCCATACTATTCTCCTAAGGCTCTAAACCATGTTTTATGTGATTTTCTTTTAACTCAGGTTTATTGTGGTAAAAATTTACATGCAATAAAGTGTACCCTTTTTCAGGTGACAACTATTTTGACAGATATATACAGTCAGGTAATTACCACTAGCACAATCAAAACAAAAATCCCAACTAACTGAAAGAATTTTCTCATGTTCCTTGGTAGTCAATCCCTGACCTCCAACTCTAACATGGGCAACATGCTATTCAAATTCTGTTTCATAATTTTTCTAGAATTTTTCTATGATTTCATATAAATGAAATCATACAATGTGAGCCTTTTTTATTTGTTTTCTTTCACCTAGCCTTATGATTTTGAGATTTATTCATATTGTTTGGTGCAGCAGTGTATTAGTCTGTTTTCACACTGCTGATAAAGACACAACCAAGACTGGACCGTTTACAGAAGAAGATGTTTAATGGACTTAGAGTTTCACATGGCTGAGGAAGCCTCACAATCAAAGTGGAAAGCAAGAAGGAGCAAGTCACATCTTACGTGGATGGTGGCCAGCAAAGAGAGCTTGTGCAGACAAATTCCTGTTTTTAAAACCATCAAATCTCCTTAGACCCATTCACTATCATGAAGAGAACAGCATGGAAAAGACCCGCCCCCATGATTGAATTACCTCCCACTGGGTTCCTCCCATGACAGGTGGGAATTATGGGAGTTACAATTCAAGATGAGGTTTGGGTGGGGACACAGCCGAACCATATCATTCCACCCTAGCCCTCCCAAGTTTCATGTTCTCACATTCCAAACCAATCATGCCTTCCCAACAGTCCTCCAAAGTCTTAACTCATTTCAGCATTAACTTAAAAGTCCACAGTACAGAGTCTTATCTGGGACAAGGCAAGTCCCTTCCACCTATGAGCCTGTGAAATCAAAAGCAAGTTAGTTCTTTGTGGCCAGGTGTGGTGGCTCATGCCTGAATCCCAGCACTTTGAGAGGCCAAGGTGGGCAGATTACCTGAGGTTAGGAGTTTGAGACCAGTCTGGCCAACATGATGAAATCCCATCTCTACTAAAAATATAAAAATTGGCCGGGCGCAGTGGCTCAAGCCTGTAATCCCAGCACTTTGGGAGGCCAAGACAGGCAGATCACGAGGTCAGGAGATCGAGATCATCCTGGCTAACATGGTGAAACCCTGTCTCTACTAAAAATACAAAAAACTAGCTGGGCGAGGTGGTGGGCATCTGTAGTCCCAGCTACTTGGGAGGCTGAGGCAGGAGAATGGCGTAAACCCGGGAGGCAGAACTTGTAGTGAGCTGAGATCCAGTCACTGCACTCCAGCCTGGGTGACAGAGCGAGACTTCGTCTCAAAAAAAAAATAAAAATAAAAATAAAAATTACCCAGGCATGGTGGTGGGAACCTGTAATCTCAGATACTTGAGAGACTGAGGCAGGAGAATTACTTGAACCTGGGAGGCAGAGGTTGCAGTGAGCTGAGATCACACCACAGCACTCCAGCCTAGGCAGCAGAGCAAGATTCCATCTCAAAAAAAAAAAAAAAAAAAGAAAGAAAAAACCAAGTTAGTTACCTCCTAGACACATGGGAGTACAGACATTGGATAAATACAGTCATTCCAAATGGGAGAAATTGGTCAAAACATAGGGTCCACAGGCCCCATGCAAGTCCAAAATCCAGCAGGGCAGTCAAATCTTAAATCTCCAAAATGATCTCCTTTGACTCCATCTCTCACATCCAGGTGACGCTGATGCAAGAGGTGGGTTCCTATGGTCTTGAGCAGCTCCACCCCTGTGGCTTTGCAGGGTATAACCCCCCTCCTGGCTGCTTTCACTGTCTTGCATTGAGTGTCTGCAGTTTTTCTAGGTGCACAGTGCAAGCTGTCAGTGGATCTACCATTCTGAGGTCTGGAGGACAGTGGCCTTCCTCTCACCGCTCCACTAGGTGATGGTTCCCAAGCAAGGGCTCTGTGGGGGTTCTGACCCCACATTTCGTGTCCACACTGTCCTAGCAGGAGTTCTCCATGAGGGCCCCACCCCTGCAGCAAACTTCTGCCGAGGCATCAGGGGTTTCCACACGTCTTCTGAAATCTAGGCAGAGGTTCCCAAAACCCAATTCTTGACTTCTGTGCACTAGCAGGAACAATGACACGTGGAAGCTGCCAAGGCTTGCCACTTGCACCCTCTGAAGCCATGACCCAACCTCTACATTTGCCCCTTTCAGCCATGGCTGGAGTGGCTGGGACGCAGGGCGCCAAGTCCCTAGGCTGCACATAGCATCGGGACTCTGGGCCCAGCCCCCCAAACCACTTTTTCCTCCTAGGCTTCCAGACCTGTGATAGGAAGTACTTCCCTGAAGACCTCTGACATGCCCTGGAGACATATTTCTCATTGTTCTTGGGGATTAACATTTGGCTCCTTGTTACTTATGCAAATTTCTGTAGCCAGCTTGGATTTTTCTCAGAAAATGAAATTTTATTTTCTATCACATTGTCAGGCTGCAAATTTTCTGAACTTTTATGCTCTGCTTCCTGTATAGAACTGAATGCTTTTAACACCATGCAAGTCACCTCTTGAATGCTTTGCTGCTTAGAAATTTATTCAACCAGATACCCTAAATCATCTCTCTCAAGTTCAACATTCCACAAATCTCTAGAACAGGGGCAAAATGCCACCAGTCTCTTTGCTAAGATAGCAAGAGTCACCTTTACTCCAGTTCCCAAAAAGTTCCTCATCTCCATCTGAGGCTACCTCAGCCTATACTTTATTGTCCATATCACTATCAGCATTTTGGGCCAAGCCATTCAACAAGTCTCTAGGAAGTTCCAAACTTTCCCACATTTTTTCTGTCTTCTTCTGAGCCCTCTACACTGTTTCAACCTCTGCCTGTTACCCAGTTCCAAAGTTGTGTTCATATTTTCAGGTATCTTTTTGGCAGTACCCCACTCTACTGGTACCAATTTACTGTATTAGTCCATTTTTACGCTGCTGATAAAGACATACCCAAGATTGGGCAATTTACAAAAGAAAGAGTTTAATGGACTTACGGTTCCACGTGGCTGGGGAGGCCTCACAATCACTGCAGAAGGCAAGGAGGAGCAAGTCACATCTTACACGGATGGCAGCAGGCAAAGAGAGAGCTTGTGCAGGGAAATTCCCGTTTTAAAAAACCATCAGATCTCATAAGACTCATTCGCTATCACAAGAACAGCACGGGAAAGACCCAACTCCATAATTCAATCACCTCCCACTGGGTTCCTCCCATGACATGTGGGAATTGTGGGAGCTACATGGTAAGGTTTGGGTAGAGACACAGAGCCAAACCATATCATCTTTTTATTGGTGAGCAGTACTCAATTATTTCCACTTGTCAGTTGATGAACATTTGAGTCATTTCCAGTGTAGGGCTAAAATAAATAAAGGTTACAAAATCATTCACTTTTGGATCTTATTATAAACATATGTTTCCATTTCTCTTTGGTAAAAATGTCTGGGTTACAATGGTAAGTGTATTGTTTTAAAGTTTTAAGGTTTTAAAGTGTAAAGTTGTAAAGTTAAATTTAAAAGGAGCTGCCAAATCATTTTCTAAGGTGGCCATATGTTTTGCATTCCTACCAGCAATACATGAGTCTCCATTGCTCAGTATCCTCACCAGCACTTGTTCGTTTGAATTTTAGTCACTGTATGCACAGTATAGATTAGTATTTAGTATCAGAGGTGGATTTGACATACCTAATATTGGGCACTTTCCATATGCTTAACCACCATCCATAACTCTTCTTTGGCAGTATCTATTCAAATCCTTTGTCTAGTCTATGTGGAGGTAAGTGGTGGAACATATGGAGATGATTTGTAAACCTTGAGGTAAATAATACCCATGGCCAGAAATACATACATTTCGTGAGGCAGTTAGAAGTGAGTTGAGTCAATTTATATTTGTTGTTTTTGTTGCTTTGGTAATCAGCATATCAGAAATGTCAGACTCCTCCAGCTGTGGGCTGCTGTTCCCTGGCATTAATTGTGGAGCATCTCATGGTAGGGAACGGCTGGGAATGGGGATGGGGGAAAAGATCCTGTTTTTTCTTGTCCTGCCCAGTTTTGGTCTAGTTTGAAGGGTGTACCTTTCCCAGTTTACCCTCCACTTGCCCTCCATGGCAGCAAAACTCTGCCTTGTAACTGTGGGGGTCTTGGTTATAAAACTCTCCCACCTCTTCTACAGTGACAGAAGATCCTGGCTTTGTATCAATGCAAGATCTTGGGTTCAGTGGTGTTTCCTGGCCTTCTGGTTTATGTTTATATCTTTCCACAAGGTGCAGGGTTCTATATCTTCCCTGTACCTACATGTGTGAGAAAGCTACACATGTGAGAAGGGTCTAGGGAAGTTGTGCCTCTCTCGAGTGGCAGCCAGTCACCACCCATATGTCTGTACTACCAAGGGGGATTTCTCTCTGATCTATTGCCATGCCTCCTCAGTCCTTCCAGTAAGGATGCAGTAATACATAAAGTAAAAATACCCTATTTTTTTAAAGACAGGAATAGAATATGCAGAAGTGATAATAGGTGTGTCTTTGTAGTGGAGATATAGATTAATTTTATAATACTTGGCACTTCCAAAAATTTCTAAAACAAAATTCATTACTTGTTGAAATGATTACAGTTCAAACAGAACAAAACTTTTTAAATCATGCACTGATTACCCACCTAATGGAAGGCATGAGTTTGGATATCATAAGTTCAAAGGCAAATAAGACATGGCCCTTGCTCTCATAGGAAATGGGCTAGAATTTCTACAGAAGTTTCATGTGCATTATTTTACTTCATCTTCCCAAACACTTCATGAGACAGACAGGTCAGTAATCATATTGATTTTATCAATAAAAAACTGAGGCATAAAGAAGTTAAGTGACTTGTCAATGGTCCTGTTACTACTGCTTCATTTAAAGAAATCTCAGAATGTAGCAGCTTAAAATTACTTTATTTTTCTCTTGATTTTTGGGTCATAAAATTATCATTTTATTTTTCTCTTGATTATTGTGGGTCATAACCTTGGGAGAGCTTGACTGGACAGTCCTTCTTCAGGTCTCGACTGGTGGTTACCAAGATGGTGCCCTCACATGGCTGACAGATGGCGTTGGCTCTGTCTGTGGGCTCACCTGGAGCTATCATCTGGGGCACCCGTCTCTAGCCACTCAAGTATAGCAGTCTCAGGTGGTCAGACATCTTCCCCGACTACTAGAGAATCAGGTCGGTAAAGCATGAACTCTCCTGATCTAACCTCAAATGTTATACAGTGTCACATCCACTGCATTTCTATGGTTAAAAGGAAGTCACTTAATGTCAGCCCACCTTCAAGGTACAAAAACATAAAGTCCACTTTCCAGTGAGAGGAATGTCAAGAATTTGTGCACATGTAAAAACTGTTGCAATCAAGGTGGCATTATGACTCAGTGGCAGAACCAGAATTAGAACACTGGTATCTCTTCCAACCATAGTTTTCTTTACACTGTATCTACCTCCTTTATGGATATTTAATTTGTACATTTAATTATGCCCTTCCAAATGGAAGCTAGGAAGTTGGCAAGGTTTTGAGAGTGCCACTTTTAATTCTCACATTGACATCCCTTTTTAATTAATTGATTTTGGCAACACTGCATCTACATGTATTCAAATGAAAGCAATGCAAAGTCATCAACCAATTCACTGAAAATGCTGTGCAATCTTTAACCTCCTATATTGAGATAATCCTACAGAGATTTTGTTAAAAGTTTCATATTTGTCACATGTAATAAAATAATCTTTGGATTCCTGTATTTTCTCTATCTGCTCTTGTTCTTTTATATTGAAATGAAAATGTTAATTAAAAAGTTTCTTTTTAAAGGTTTGATATGCTGAGGCACTAGCAAGCATCTTTACCATGACCTACCTGGCATGAAGGCAGTAAACATTCTCATGTGATAATTAAAGAATAAATTCAGAGCACATTTATTTGAATTCAATAGTGAATGTTTAAAGATAGGCCTCTGCTTCCCTGAGGAAGACAAATTCTGATGGGATGTTCTATCGCTACTGATGAAAAAAATCTTTGCAAAATTCTACTACAAAAAGTTGCAAAAACCAAAAAGTAAAATCACTTATTGTGCCATTAAAACTAATTATATGGTATCTGTATAACACGATAAAGGATGAGCCTGTCATAATTTGTTGTAGAAATTCAGGTGATTAAAATATTCATTACCTCTCTTAGAATTAGGAGTTACTTTTCCATCCATAGAGCTCGATGCCACTCTTGCCGTTAAACCCAAGGATTCGAAAACAATAAAAATTTCATAGCTAAATGGGATATGGTAAAATGCATCCCATCCCACTATTACTGACCCATTATACAAAGGAGCATAATGTACAGTACTATTATTGGAGTTTTTCTTGGTTTCCCAAGAAATATAAAATATACTCATCACTTGGAGCCTCTGGACATTGCTGGGCTGCAGTACAATGAGCCATGGACTTCTCTTGCTCTCTGTGCAGAACTGATATCATCCATGATGAGAATGCACAGTCATCTGAAATTAAGAAAGAAATATAGCAACCTACAAAATTAATGAACAAAATTAGTACTCAAAATCTAGAGAAAAACTAAACTCAAAGATTGGTAGAAGTAAAAATACATTAATTGCCTTTTCTAAGAGTAATCATATGGCTACCTCGGAGAACGATCATAGTTTTCTTTGATAAAATGGGTGACGATACATGGGTATTTCTAATCTACAGTATTAAAAATTCAAATCTAGACAGGTAAAAACTGTTGATTAATTTATTGACGTTTCTTTTCATTTATGTTCAGATTGCTTTCATTCCATCCTAAATCCTTTCAAAGTGATCATATGTATGATCTTATCATTTTTAAAAAGGGAAAGAAAAAATATATCAAATCCTGGCATTATTCCATTTTTAGACATGTTTGTAGAATGCACATTTTATAAAATAATGTATATTGGAAATACTTGTCATTGTTTTTGTTGTTTCAGTTTTCCTGCCCTTTTTTTTTTTTTTTTTAACTTTCTTCTATTTTGTGGGTCCATTCCCTGTGTTTCCCTGTTCTATTTTGTGGTTGAATTTCGTACTGAACTCTTTGATGTCAGGTAAATCTTTTTCTTCAAGTATTCAAACTTCTGAGTAGGGTATTAATGTGAACCTGAGAAAAAGTTGAGAGAAAGGGCACTATGAAAGTTTTTGGTTTTGCATACTCAAACATTTCCAAAGTTCAGCAAGGTCTGGTTTTACATGTAGAGAATTTTCCACATAAAGAACTCTTATGTCTCTGAATAGTTAACCACCCTCCACAATATGGAAATTCTAATTAAAACATTAACAACAGCAAGATTCTTATCCACTGTCTTAAACAGAGGGCTTATAATAGAACACGTATATTGGAATGCAGAGAAGAAAACTGACTTCACAATAAATGGATTACTCTAGGACTTAGGAGCACAAGATAGCCTCAGAGCAAAAGTTCTTTTTAAGTTTTCTTTATACAAGTTACAGAGTGGTTTACAATGCCATGCTTTTAACTTGGCTTGGTTTTGTTAACATATGGGCAGGGAGAGCAGTACAGTGCTAAGGAGAAATGTAGAGTGTTTCAATCTTGTTCAGATGGGTAATAACAAACACACTGTTAAAGTCCCTGTCCCAATGAAGATTCTATTTTTTTTTTCCAGCAGAAGGACATCAGCTGGCTTTGTGAGACTAAGATCTAAGCAATGTATCCATTATAACTGAATCCTTCTTGTATAAAATAAAACTTTGTTCCCCTTTCCTAAAACTCTGATAATCCTTGATTTACAGCACATTAAGGTTTTTCCTTGAATTTACATGTTGGATTTCACTCATACAGTGAGCTTCTCTGAATTTTAACTTTCTAGAACCTGCTTTTCAAATTTTAGCATGCATCAGAATCACCTGAAGAGTTTTCTAAAATACAGCTCTCTGGGCTCATTCACAGAGAGTTGGAATTCATGTGTCAGAGGTGGGGCACCAGCACTTGCATTTTCAGTAGACACCAAACCTTATTAAATCCGAGCATAAGAGCATAAGTGTGGTACAATTAACAGTGCTTAATTACTCATTTCATTGAAACGAAATGCATGCATGCATGCATTTAAATATGCTTTACATACAAAATTAAATAGATAAAAACTGAATGAGAAACTACTCATCCCTTACCTACTCAGGCACAAATTTGCATAGAAGTTTTCTGAAATAACTTGATTTACATTTTGAACGTACATTGAGATATAGGTATTCACACACAGCCATGTCAAATTAGCTCTAGTTTTAGGGAAACTGAATACATTTGCTCCACTGTCACCATACATGTTTTTAAAAAGGCATGCAATAGTATTCTACATTGTGGTTGGCTGATCAAATAGAAAAAGAAAATCCAAAAAAAACCCCAATAATAATTTTTACAACTCATGGCTTCAGACATTTGCTCTATGCTTCCCGTACCTTATAGACAGTTCTGTCTTTAATTCTTTTTTAATTCAAAAATATTCATAAAGCACTAACTATGTGCTAGAAGACCTCAGGCTTATCAAGATTATGAACTGACAGACTGTCTCAGGGATGTCTCGTTGCATTGTCTCAATGTAGCTCCTGTACCCATGACTATATCACAAGGCATATAAAAATGCTGAGAATATAGCATGGGAATTTAAAGAAGAAAGAGATTATTTAAATCTGTAGACATAATTAAAGTACTATGTTGGAGCAGTTGGAAGAGAACCTAGAACACAGGAGGTGATCAACAATTCATTGTTTAATGGAGGTGCTCTGTGGCTTGGGCTCTTAGAGACAGATGCAGGATGCAGACATACAGAGCTGGAGAAGTTAACATTCCAAGAGTGGGAACAGTTCGAATGTCAGAAAAAGACTACTAAAGCATGGAATTATATGAAAGAATTACATTAATTTAGTTTTATGGCAGTGTAATGTGCATGAACAAAAATAATAAAATTAGAAGTTATTTAATAATAGTTGACGTTAGATTGAAGAGAGATTTCAATATCCACACTTAGGATATTGGTCTTTATTTGGTAAGAAATTGGAAACTCTTCACTGCTATGGATGAGAGAAGTTTTAATAAAGATTAGTCTGGCAATAAGTATAGAAAGATTTAGCAAGGAAGAAGGATAGAATCTGGAGACCAAATAAGAGGCTATGATAATAGAAGCCTTCTAGTAAGGTAGTGGGCATAGAGAAGAGATGGATTTGACTAATGCTAAAAGTGTAGAATTCATGGTACACAAAAACTGTTATTTGTTTCTGAAAGGAGAATGACCTAATAATAAGTACCAGATTTCAAACCTTTATCACCAGGAGCTGTGAGTCCAGCATGATGATGATTATGTAATTTAGACACAATATTCATGTGTTGTATAACACATTCATGTGTTGTATAACAACATTTTGCTTATTGACAGACCACCTATTACATCATGGCCTCATAAGATTATAAAGAAGCTGAATATCATGCAGTGACGTCATAGCCATCCTAAGTCACACCACACAATGCATTACATATGCGTTTAGGATGATGCTTGTATAAACAAAACTATTGCACTTCCAGTCATAAAAAACTATAGCACATACTAATATGTATAATACATGATAATTGATAAGGATAACAAACAACTATGTTACTGGCATATGTATTTACTATACTATACTTTTTATTATTATTTTAGAGTATACTCCCATTACTTATATAAGAGAAAAGTTGACTATAAGTAAAACAGCCTTAGGTGGGTCCGTCAGGATATATCCAAAAGAAGGCATTATCACAGGAGATGACAGCTCCTGACATTGCCCCTGAAGACCTGGACAAGACGTAGGGGTGGAAGACAGTGATATTAATCATCCTGACCCCATGTAAGCCTAGGATAATGTGTGTGTTTGTGTCTCAGTTTTTAACAAAAATGTTTGAAAAGTAAAGAAGAAAATTTAAATAGAAAAGAGCTTATAAAATCAGGATATAAAGAACAAACAGTTTTGTAGGGTTGTACCATATTTTTGTGTTTTAAGCTAAATGACGTTACAAAAGAGTCAAAGTTTAAAAATAAAGTTTATAAAGTAAAAGTTTACAGTAAGCTAAAGTCAATTTATTATTGAAAAAATACATGTAATAAATGTAGTGTAGTACAGTGTTTATAAAGACTACAGTCATGTAAAATAATAACCTAGGCCTTCATATTCACTCACCACTCACTCACTGACTCACCCAGAGCAACTTCCAGTCCTGTAGGCTTCATTCATGCTAAGTTCCCTAGACAGGTGTCCCACATTTTGTCTTTTATATTGTATTTTTACTGTACCTTTTCTATGTTTTAATATGTTAAGATCCACAGATACTTAACATTCTGTTAAAATTTGCCTACAGAATTCAATACAGTAACATGCTGCACAGGTTTGTAACCTCGGAGCAATTGGCTACACCCTCTAGCCTCAGTGTGTGATCAGCTACACCATCCAGGTTTGTGTAGGCACGCTCTCTAATGTTTGCACGATGCTGGAATCACCTAATGACACATTTCTCAGAATGTATCCCTGTTGTTAAGCAATGCACTACTGTAGTTTGAAGAACACTTGAGTAGTTATACCTACTTTCTGCTTTTATTTTATGAATGAGAAACTCTCCTATAATGTTTTTCTAAATCTCTGCCCCAAATGAGATTTTAAATATGCATATTTCTAACATACGGCCTTCTTTGACCAAGATAGAATGAAAAATGATTATACTCATTAATGTTTAAATTTGCTGGCTATAAAATTGCTAAAATTAAGTTTCTGGCAAGCGAGTGCATTTTCAGGAATAAACAAGTGCACTGCTCTTCATAGTCTTTGCTGGCACTCTGGTGAGCTGCAACGGCACACCAGCCGAATTGCCGCTCTGACAATCTGTTCATTTTGGTCCTCTCCAGAATCAGCAGAGTGGAATCATTCATATGGTGCTTGTCACTGAACATAAAAATGACAGAAGTCAGCACATTGGCAAAGCCACCATCCATTCATTCGCCTTCTAGAAAAGTATCATATGTGACTTTTGTACCCAGATTTTTCTCTTGATTCATTTTTTTCTGGTTTATTATTTAAATCAAGAAAAAAAGCTCACGTCTACCTAAAATCAATAGGTACATTAACTTGCTAAAGATATGATTCTGATTTTGAGAAATTAAATGACACAGTCTAGAATTTCTGAGAAATTAGTAACTTGGTTGTGATTAGAGTGGGGGATTTGTATTTTCTGTGGCTATGGAAAATTTCTAAAAATTATTTTTCACATATTCAAAGGTAATTAAGATTGTATCAAAACATACACTTTCCTTGTATTGGAGAAAAACTATACCTTTCACCATTTTACATAAGAATTTTTGAAATTCCATGCATGTTCAAGGATGGCATATTCTTACACCATCACCTCTAGGATAGCACTGATGTCAAGAGAAAGGGGAGGACAAGATGAATCTGAAAACACTTTCAAAATAATGAAGTTGTCACTGATTATACCTTCCATCTGTAGGCCATAAAGCACTGTACATAACAGTATTCTTCCTCAGTCCTTGTGAGGTAGGACTGTATTACCTGTATTTTACAGTTGGATAAACAAGAGCTCAATCTAGTTTAAAATCACACCGTGGGAGAGCTGGGAGAAGAGCCCAGAAGATCAAATTCCCAGTTAGTGGCCAGAATCATTAGTGTTGCTCTAAATACACGCTTCTCCTTGACTTGACAGTGAACTGTGACCCTGAAAAACAGGGAGAGAAAAGAGAAAGGAAGAAATAAAGACAGGAGAGAAGGAAGAAGGAAGGAGAGATGAAGATGGTTATGGACCCAGTTTATTTTTGTATGTGTTCACTATAGAAAAGACATGCATGTACCTATTCGGGTATGCCCATAAATAGCATGAACCATAAGCATCATAAATGCAAACACACATACACTATTAAAAAACATGCAACACAGCATTATAGATATTTCTGCTTAGGTTTGTCATCTTATTCTGACACTACAAATGGTGTGATTCTGGACAAATTATTCAAACTCTTTGAGCCTCAGTTTACTTATGTGTGAAAGCCAGGTGGTAATTCCTACATCATAGGATTCTTGTGCACATTAAATACAATTCTTAATATGTAAAGGATGTCAGTTTTGCCACTGTCCAGTTCCATCCGAGTACATATATTCAGTACTTTCCTGACCATACTGCCACTGCCTTTCTGGGCTTTAAAAACTCCACTGTCAGTTTTGGGGCCATATCCAAGACTTTAAAGTGGGCATGCCCTTACTGAAAGTTTGGATGGGAAATTTGGAAAGGCCCAATAACCAGGAATCACCTATGGAGGATCTAGAGTAGATATAGAGAAAGCTGCTGATGGAAGGTCTTCGTCAGATCACAAAAAGGTGTTGAACACGAGCATAGGCAAAGTGAAGAGCTCACCCAAGCCCTAGTGGGATGCTTGGACTACAGAACAGATGTGGTCCTGCTGGGGCATCATGGAGTTCACCAGGATGTCAGCGCTGTCCTGAACTTTCTTCTGTGGGTCCCCTCAGGGACTTCCACTTAAGGTCAAACCCCTTCCAGATTTCCCCATCATCTCCTGCCTAGTAGATTTCCATCTTGTTATTTTGACAGAGAGCTAGGCTGGGCCTTCTTTTACTCTCTTTCTACTCTATTGTGGCATAAACTCAATGCTTTGCTTCCTTTGGAGCTATCCCAACCGCTTTTTACTCCCCTCCAAAATTTTCATTTTATTTCAAGTGGAAAACTTTGGCTTTCAGGGTATTATTCGTGTTATGAGGCTTAAAAGATTATAAATCGTTCTACTATGAAGACATATGCACATGTATGTTTATTGCAGCACTATTCACAATAGCAAAGACTTGGAACCAACCCAAATGTCAATAAAAAATAGACTGGGTAAAGAAAATGTGGCACATATATACCATGGAATACTATGCAGTCATAAAAAAAAGGATGAGTTCATGTCCTTTGCAGGGACATAGATGAAGCTGGAAACCATCATTCTCAGCAAACTATCACAAGAACAGAAAACCAAACACTGCATGTTCTCACTCATAAGTGGGAGTTGAACAATGAGAACACATGGACGCAGGGAGGGGAGCATCACACATAGGGGCCTGTTGGGGGGTGGGGGGCTAGGGGAGGGATAACATCAGGAGAAATACCTAATGTAGGTGACGAGTTGACGGGCATAGCAAGCCACCAAGGCACATGTGTACCTATGTAACAAAACTGCACGTTCTGCACATGTACGCCAGAACTTAAAGTATAACAAAAAAATAAAACTAAATAATAATAGCACCACCAACAACAACAAAAAAAGCCTATTTTGGGTGTTTTAATAACCAGATACAGTTTCTTCCTCCATTCTTCCATTTTGTAATGATTATAAGTCTCCTCAAGGCAAAGGAGATACCACTCACGCAACTAGGGGAAGAGTCAAATACAAGAAATGCTGAAAAGGGAAGTGCCTGGATTAATATTTCAAGGAATTTTGTGCTTCATATGTGAAGCACTTAATGCAATGTCAGCCACATGTTAAAAATTTAATATACACTTGGTCCTATTCCTCTTATGTCTGTTGCTGCCTGGTGTGGGTCTGGTAAAAGCTTTTTCTCCATCCTTTTAGTTCCTTCCATCATCTACACACACTTGATCACCTACTAAGAATTGACTTGTATGTCAGACCCTGCATATGTTGACAGGAAGTAGCAAAATACATACTATCACCTCATCCTTCAAAGAGATCATCATTAAGTAAAACAGGCCATCAGGTTGACAAATTGCTTGAAAAACATATTAGGGAGATCGTAAGAGTCTTTAGGGAGTTCAGAAAAGGAAGTGATGATGAAGGATGAAAGATATCAGACTCGGTAGAGGAAGTGACATTTGAGCTTCCCTGTGGGGAAGAATATATTATTCAATGGAGACTGACAACAAGGGAACTTCAGACAGAGGGATTCACCTGGGCACACGTAGGAAGGTTTGAAACTCATAAAACTGCAAGGAAATTAGTTCATCCAATTAGGAATATAATAGAAGGAGTAGCAGGGAGTGGTGCGAGCCAAGAAGTTGAGAGAATTTGGGTCCAGATTGTGAAAGTCCTGATATGCAAGGAAAGAATGGTGCATTGCTGTTTCCTGTGAGCAAGTGAAAGCCAATACAAATTATGCTGTTAGATGCTTTCACTAACCGACTCCTGCATCCCTCTCCCTTGACAAATATTTCAGCAAAAATTGTCAGACACTGATCATTCTTTCTCCATGTTCAAAGAGAAATGGATTTAATACAGACAACAAAATAATATTTAAAATGTTTTCTTGTATTAAGTGTTAAAAAATCTTTGCAGAGAAAAGTAAAATTATGTTTTATAAATGACCATTAGAGGATAATTCAACCTATGTGGCTATAAGCATGTTAAATTCACAGTTTTAACTTTCTCCCCAGTAGAAAAAGAAAAGAAAAATGAATGATGGTTTTCCCAGCGGTAAATCATAGCAACTACAAGTCAAACTTCATCACTCTCAGTTCTAGGTTAGGAGAAGGGCCTTAGGCATATCACTTAAGAGATTTTCAGGATCATAGGTGGCTCTTTTGATGACTTCACATCTTTGTGATGTCTGGCCCAGAAGCTGTGTTCCAGTTGTCACCACAATTAGTCAATGGACCATGATTAAGCATGAGATTGTTTCAGTTGGTTTTATGATACCTCTGCTTCCAAATCGCTGTCAGACATGGGGCTCTTGGACTCTGAAACCACACAAAGGCAGACAGTAGAAATGCATGAGGGCTGAGTGATGCTGTCAGTCCCGGGCAGATGACTGAGGATAGTGCACAGACTTAGTAGTCTACCATGGCTTTTTGTTGAGAAAGCATTTCAAAACAAATAAACAAAAAATTTAAAATGCCTACTCATGTACATGACTCTACAAATTCCTGAAAACTGACAGAAATGCATTTTGCCAATCCATTTGGAATTACACATGTTTCTTTATTCCTATGAGTGGTGTGAGTACACTGCTGAAAGGATTCTAGATTAGCCATTAGTGGGTGCATTGTGATTTTCTTTTTCTGTTTTCATCATTGCTTTTCATAATTCTTCATCTTTTTTCATCATTGATTTCGGCAATTGATGAGCACAACTAGATTAACAGGTATAATGTTCAAGTAATTGAAAAATCAATATAATCTTTGAGACTGACAAACACAACTTTTCCTCACTTGATTTTGGAGCACTGTTATTGTAGAAGTGTCAATGACCTCTCCATACCCTCAGGCATTCACATCTGCTAGCCTGAAGACTGTTTAGTGCAAACATCATGAACTCTCTGCCTGAGAACATTTTTTTTTGTGACCAAGAGAGTGCATCACTTAGTGTACAGGGAGATTCAGAAGTTGTCAAAGAGGTGATGCACCGAGAAGCAAACTTTAACCAATGCAAGACAAGGAGCTGGTATATAAAACCTCTGTTTCCTTGCCCTTCAGTTGACATAACTCTGAAGTAAATTTCACATAGTTTCTATGAGTTCCTCAGTGAGATTGCACTCCAGTTGCCCACAGTGGTGACTATTTTAATAATAACACAGCTTTTGTTGGGTTTGCACACTTTCTTATCTCTATTTACCTCTGTCCTATGGATGATTCTTGAATCACTTTTCAAATAAACTATCTGCACTCAAATATTGGTCTCAAGGTTTGCTTCTGGAGTAACTCAGACCAAGACTTAGAATGCTGTGTACCTTCAGTATAAATGTACCCACATACACTGTTTGTGTATTTGCTTGACAGCCTAGAGGTTTTCCTTATATTTCTCAGTTCATGATCCAACACATAGATAAATTCACACCCACACAGCACATTAGATTGGCCATTCATGACCCCAAATGAAGGAAGCTTCCTCTTGGCCGCTTTAGGTTAGAGGACTGTATATGAATACATGGGGCAGAAATTCAAGGTTTCAAGCTCAGTTTCAGCTTCATCATCTTCCTCTGTCCTTTGGACATGCCTTCTGCTCTTAGAGAGCATTAGAATCACATCCCCTCTACCAGGCCATATCCAGGACTAAAGCCCCATTGGGTTGCTGTATTAGTTCATTTGCACGCTACTGATAAAGATGTACCCCAAACTGGGCAATTTACAAAAGAAAAAGGTTTAATAAACTTACAGTTCCACATGGCTGGGGAGGCCTGACAATCATCACAGAAGGCAAAGAGAGGTAAGTCACATCTTACATGGATGGCAGCAGGCAAAGAGAGAGCTTGTACAGGGAAACTCCTGTTTTTCTTTCTTTCTTTTTTTTTTAGATGGTGTTTCATTCTGTCGCCCAGGTGGAGTGCAGTGGCATGATCTTGGCTCACTGCAACCTCCACCTCCTGGTTTCAAGCGATTCTCCTGCCTCAGCATACCGAGTACCTGGGATTACAGGCACCCACGACCACGCCTGGCTAATTTTTATACTTTCAGTAGAGATGGAGTTTCACCATGTTGACCAGGCTGGTTTTGAACTTCTGACCTCAGGTGATCCACACACCTCGGCCTCCTACGATTACAGGCATGAGCCACCGCATCCAACCGGAAACTTCTGTTTTTAAAACCATCAGATCTCATGAGACTTATTCGTTATCACAAGAACATCATGGGAAAGGCCTGCCCTCACCATTCAACCATCTTCCATCAGGTCCCTCCCACAACATACGGGTATTGTAGAAACTACGAGATTAGATTTGGGTGGGCACACAGAACCCAACAATATCTGTTGCCAAGTCACCACAAGATCTCTCAGTTCATTTCTTAAATTGTAATATACGATTTGATTCAGTGTTCACAAAAGTTACCAATATATTTTTCCTTTGTTTTCATTTATTACCAAACATTTAAAACACCCAACCAGTGTGAAGAACAATGTAATGAATATCTAAATATGCAATATAGATATAGAAATAGAGTAGATATAGATTAAAAATTATACAAGATGGTATAAGATTTGAGATATGAGATATGTAAGATGATATTACATATAGTTTAAGTTTATATTACATATAGATGCAGATTTATTATTGTTGTTACTGTATTTTAGCCAACATGTCTGTGAGGTAGAACAGGTAGGGTTGTCTACACCAGCCATATATGCCAGGTTGTGAGAGATACCCGCCATTTTTATACCATTATTGTTTTCCTCTTTTATCCCCATTATAAAAAAAAGAAATTGTTATGCTTTTGTTGGTCATTTTGGAGTTTTCGATTCATTCTTTTCAACTAAACATTATTTTTGCAGAATTTAGTTTTTTATTGCTACCAGATTTCAAAATCAAGCATTCAGTCCCCTTTATTCTTCTCTGAAAAAAAAAAATGTAGAAATATGTTTAACAACTTCTAATGAATGTGGTATAATATAAAGTTATTGACTTCCTGGGGTTATAGTAAGAAATGAATGAACTGGTATATCCGAAGAACTTACACTATGTCTGGTGCACAGTGTTGAAACAGGAGAGTTCCCTGACCCCCTCACAGGACATGTGACAGGGGTGTAGTTAGTTTATTTAGCTGCCATGCTCAAACCCTGTATGAGAGTAGGGGCACACAGATGGGCAGGTGCAGGAGCCAGGGCTAGTGTTTTGGGGGTTCTGGCCCCACGGTAGCATCTTGGGTTGGGTGTCTGCAGCTCCCAAAGCCCAGGTGGGCACATGTTACACTGTGTTCTTTTAGCCTTGCTACCTGCAGGTGGTTTAAGTGTTAGACAGCTCAGTGGACCCCCTTGGTACCCAGTTCCTTGTCCAGCAATCAGGAAGAACCAGGTCATGCAGGGAACTGAAGAATGAATGCAGGGTTTTATTGAGTGGTGGAGGTGGCTCTCAGCAGGATGAATGGAGAGCTGGAAGGGGGGCGGAGTGGGAAAATGATCTTCACCTGGAGTTTGGTGGTCTAGCAGCTGATCTCCTCTCTGATTGTCCCCAGCTGTGCTCCTCTTTACGTTCAGATGCTTCTTCTCTTCTTTTCTGCTCTGCCATTCTGCTGTTGTTCAACTGCTTGCTCATCTTCTTTTGGAGCCGGGGGTTCAGGGTTTTTATGGGTACAGGATAGGGGGGTGTAGTGGACCAAAAGGCAACTTTTTGGGTACAAAAAGAGGAATGTCTTTTCTCGCTGAGGGCTGCGGGTTTCCAGGCTGTGGGCTTCCAGGCTTAAGAGTGGGGCCTTTGCCAAGGAACTGCCCTTTCCCACCCAGTATTTCCCTGTCTCCTGTCCATATCAGTGCTATTGTTGCTATGGTTGTGGTTGTTTTCACAGGAACAGAAGGTGGGGTTAAGGAAAAATTCCACAAGTCACAAATAAGGGATACCTCACTGTTGTAGTAATTATTCAACTTTAAAGTTGGGTCTCCAAGTTTTTGCCCACAACTCTCTGTTGAGAAGAATCTGAGGGATGCACTGAGCTCAGATTCTTAGACAGCACCATTCTTAGACAGCAAAACACATGGTGAAGAAGGTTAAGAAGTCTGCTTGCAGACAATTACTCATTGGTAATAGGGATTTGAACCCAGTGCTGTCAGAGTCCAGAGCCCCAGATCCTAACAGCTGGCCAAATGGCTCCCTTTCATTTGCAGACAGAAGTGGTCCCTGAGAGATCAGATTTCACTGTGATCAGCTTATTTGGATTTCTTGATACCAAGACAGTCTCTGTGGGGTAACCAACCACTGTCAAATCAGTACTTCATTCTGGAAAGAAATTGTTGGTAACAGCTGGCTGACTGCTGTATCATTAAGTTGGAGTTCTCTGAAATCCCATTCTTTATTTTTTCATTTCATTGTTTAGAGCGTTTGAAATACACGAATTTAGCCTAAGATAAGACAGAAGGGTGGAATTTGAGGTTGAATTATTTACTATATTTCTTGTTCTCTTTTTCTTCCTCCTAGCAGCAAGAGTAGGAGGAAATCCAGACTATGTATCTCAGAAAATGGTTTTAATTTACTTCACAAAAGGTGCTGTAGTATTGAATGTTCCTTAATTTGAAAGTAATTAAAAAGTAATCTCAGTTTTTAAAATGCTCAGAAACTCAATTGACCCTAGAAAAAGACATATTTATACTCAATTAAAAATTTCACCAACATGCACTTTCTTCTTTTTGTGTTAAATATATAACTTTTATCCACATGACCTTATTACCAGACATTCCAGTTCTTCCAAGCTGTAAGTAAATATCCTAGCTTCTGGTGCCATACATTCAGCCAAATGTAAATATGTGAAGCACTGAATGAATGGATTTATATATAGGAATTTTCAAAAACTAAAATACATTACAAATAGCAATAGAAATAGGAGTCATAATCATACATAAATCCATGCAGAAAAAAAACCAGAAAGGGTGTGAAATGGCTATTAGATAACCAAAGGGAACACATAAGTCTGGGAATTAAATTCTGTTATAAACACTAGCACATACAACATCTGGGACTAGCTAGAAATTGAAGGGGAATATCCATAAAGATTTGAAGTGCAACAAGTCAAAGTCTGTTTCGATTGAAGTTAAAAAAATCCTCGTAATGGAGATCAAAACATCAATTTAATTTAACATCAATTTCCTGAAACTGTTTTGAAGTTTTGAAGTTTCTCTCCTGGCTACACTTACCTATGGGCCATATCCCAGGTTGGAATTTAAAGTAGACTCATGAGGCGGGCATGCTGGCTCACACCTCTAATCTCAGCACTTTGGGAGGCCAAGGCAGGCAGATCACTTGAACTCCAGCCTAGTCTAGGCAACATGGCAAAACCCTATCTGTAGAAAAAATATAAAAATTAGCCATGTGTGGTGGCATTTGCCTGCAGTCCGAGCTACTCCAAGAGCTGAAGCGGGAGGATTGTCTAAGCCCAGGAGGTGAAGGCTGCAGTGAGCCAAGATCGCATCACTGCACTACAGCCTGGGTGACAGAGGGAGACCCTGTCTCAAATATATATAAAATAAAATAGACTCATCTATACGTTTTCTCCTCCCACCTCAAAATCTGGGTGGAAACCACACACCTGGTTCACAGAGAGGATTAAAACCATACCTTTACTCCACCAGAGAACAGGCACTCATTTAAGATCAGAAGCTAGGCAGCCCCAAAGCAATTTGTACTCAGCTCTGTTCAGACCCTAATATGCCTAACAACTGTGCTGACTTGTTTTATTATTTGGGGCGTGTTTGCACGTATGTTTTCTCCACTAAATAGTTCTATAAGAGTAAAGAGTCCATTCTCATTCACTGTTATATCTTGCACATTTCCTCGCAATAATATTAAGTACTATTTATAAAACCTCTATTGTGCGGTGTCTCATCTCTTTGCATATGTTATTTCAAGTCCTTACATCTCTGTAAGTCTATTATCTGCATGTTTGTCGATGGTATTAAATGAAACATTCTGAGATAACCAACTTCCATGGTGAAACCACACAGCATGGGACATTTCCAACTGACATTACTTAGATGGAGGCCAGCTATGAAAATCACGCAGGTGATTTTCATGATAACTGTTGCATGCTCCTGGTATCTTAAGGAGGGAAGCTAGGGTGCTAACTGCCCTGGAATGTAAGACACAGCTTCTCTCAGTTAAGAATGGTCTTAGCCAAAATGCCAACAGGGCCTAATTGGAAATCATGAGTAGGAGATCCTTTGTTCATTCTTCTTGAATGACCCTCTCTCCCTTTTGCTGTATGAACTGCCTTAAAAGACCTGTATCCAGCTCTGGTTAAGCTGCCTGGGGTAAGGCCACTCTAACAAAGCGAAACAAAACAAAAGAGCATTTAGGGGAAACATGGGAAATGGAGAGAGATTAGTTTCATCTGGATTTTGGCTTCTCATCTTCGGCACCATATCTTCACAGTAAGGTTATTTCCAGGCACTTAATTCAAGTGGCTTTTTTTTCCCCAGAGACCCTATTAGTCAACTGATAATGCAAAAGATGTTAAACATAACCTGCCTTCCCCTTGACACCCCTCACCCTGTGAACAAATTAAGAGTTCTCTTTACTCCATTGTTTACTATGGGAATAATAACCGTAGGAACTCAAAATGCATTTTTATGTACTTTAAGAAATAAATCATTTGCAAGTGATATTATGCATGGATCTGTCTCCTCTGACAACTCAGTTGTTTGCAGTGCTGCCGACTGGAAATGACACTAAAAGCATGCCGTGATTTAAGAAGCTGGTTGACTCATGCACCAGCAAAGGCAGAGTTGATGAGTGGGGGCACTGCAAGAGCTTACATATCTGCATATTTCCATTGCCCCTGAAAATCAGGCAAAAAAATGTTTTCAAAATAAACTTTTATGCATTCCACCCATTGTTGACTTTATACTGAGCTTAATGTGTGATTAACCAATAAGTTCTTAGCCTTATCAGTAAAAATCCATCCATTTTTCTTTCCGTTTTGACACAGAGCAGCAATATTGCCATGGGCTGCCGTGGATAAATGATGGTAAGGTAGTAAACAGCACACAATCAATAATAGAAATTCCCCCAGAGGTAGCCTCAGCTTGGAGAAATAGAAGGTGGTGGGAAAGGAAGCAACATTTCCTAAATTTGTGTAAGGTTATCAATGCCTTTGCTCTATTGTCCCCTCTGCTGGCTGATGGAAGAAACAGCATCATTTCCTGGTCTAGGCCTCACTGTGATTATCAGCAGCACATCATTGCTTACAGCATTTGGCACCTACAGGGTCAAGTATAAGAACAGCCTTGGGAAAAATGGTGTCAGAATTAGTCCTCAGCATCTTCCTCTCTTCTCCTTCACATTCACCCTGATCTTGACCCTCACTCTACACTTATTTCTAGTCTAAAGAGAAAATAGATTAGAAAGCTCATTGCTTACTGCTCCCCCTTCCTTCCTTCCTTTCTTCCTTCCTTCCTTCCTTCTTTCCTTCTTTCCTTCCTTCCTTCCTTCCTTCTTTCCTTCCTTCCTTCCTTCTCTCCTTCATTCCTTCCTCTTTGATATATTAGAAGCCACAGGAATGATGCTTTTACTCATCTAACCATTGTTAATTGTGCAACATTCCTCAAGCATTCTGTGCTGATCCTGGAGAAAATGTAGTGACATTTATCACATTTCAATTGTCTGATGTCAAGTACAACCAACATTTAGTGAGGGCCAACTGTGTGTCAAGATCTGTGTTAGACACACTTCATTATTTTATTTTTTCTGAGATGGAGTTTCACTCTTGTAGCCCAGGCTGGAGTGTAACGGCCTGATCTTGGCTCACTGCAACTTCCGCCTCCCAGGTTCAAGTGATTCTCCTGCCTCAGCCTCCTGAGTAGCTGGGATTACAGGTGTGCTCCACCACACCCAGCTAATTTTTTTGTATTTTTAGTAGAGATGGGGTTTCGTCATGTTGGGCAGGCTGGTCTCGAACTCCTGACCTCAGGTGATCCACCTGCCTCAGCCTCCCATAGCGCTGGGATTACAGGCTTAAGCCACTATGCCTGGCCCACACTTCATTATTAATACAACACCCTGATTGCTGTAGAAGAGCTTGATTCTATAAGGCAGATAGATGAAGGAATTTAAAACTGACCAATGAGTGGTGTAATAGACACATGCTCCCAGGACAGAGGAGGCCCAGCATACCCACAGGGAATGGGAGTATCCAGGTGAGCTTTCTGGAGAGGTTTTTGTCTAAATTTTGGTATGGGAAAGCTAACGAAATGAACAAAGGGTAAGAGAGTCCAGGCAGAGGGAATAGTTTGCACAAATATAGAGAGGTGAGAATAAGCATGGTGTGAAACAGGGCTGGTGTGAAGTTCAGGGTCACTGGCACACTGCATTTGACATAAGGAGTGGTAGGGGAAAAGAAACCAGGTCAGGGGAAGGCCCTCTATTTTTGTATTTTTATTTTTCTTTATTTATTACTTTTTTATTTTATTTATTTATTTATTTATTTATTTATTTTTTGAGACAGTGTGTTGTTCTTGTTGCCCAGGTTGGAGTGCAGTGGTGCGGTCCCAGCTCACTGCAAATTTTGCCTTCCAGGTTCAAGCGATTTTCCTGCCTCAGCCTCCCAAGTAGCGGGTTACAGATGCCAGCCACCACGCCCTGCTAAATTTTCTATTTTTAGTACAAATAGGATTTCACCATGTTGGCCAGGCTAGTCTCGAACCCCTGACTTCAGGTGATCTGCCCACCTTGGCCTCCTAAAGTGCTGGGATTACAGGTGTGAGCCACTGCTCCCAGGGGGAGCCCTCTTGATCTGATCAAAGCTTGAGCTTCACCATGTAGGCCATGCAGAGTCAGCTAGAACACCCTGGAGGCTGTGGAGGCAGGATTTGAGGGGGAAACAGAAAGAGTAAGGAATCTTTGCAATAATTCTGGTGAAAATGATGCAGGTCTAAATAAGGGGGGGGAAAGTGTTTAGACTCCACAAATATCTAAAGGTTAGTGATTGACTGGGCATGGGAATATTAAGGGGAGAGAAAGAACTCAAAGGCAACTTCAGATCTCTTTCCCTGGTCGAACAGTAGTTGCCTCCAGTGAGGCAGCAAATATAGAAAGGCAAGAAAGTCTAGGAAGACCAAAGATGAGTTCAGTGTGGTGTTTTTCCTTTACGGTAGAGATTCTCATGTAGAATTTAGGTAAAAAGCAGAAAAGATAAGGGGTGGAAATGTATATTTGGGGTTCACTCTGATTAAAAACAGCTAGTTAAAACCATATAAATGAATCACGCTGCTCAGAAAAGTATTATAATAAAGCCACAGGCGTTTGCCAATGTGATCACTTATTTAAAACTAGATAAATATATACAGGAAAAGGACCACGGAAGGGGGAAAGGAGGTAAAAAGATGTAACATTTCATAGACATCGTAGAAGTTGGGCACTTCATAAAGCCAGGAATAAATGATTATATTTGGCAGAGAGATACAGATTAGATAAGCACGATAAATGTTGAACATGGGACATTGTTGGTGGTTAAGTGAATGTAATTAACGTGAGTGTGGGTGGTAGGTCAATGGGTATGAGTGAGGGGTGTGTGTGAGTGTGTGTGTATGAAGGGTTATGAGTAAATGTGAGAAGCAAATGAAAAATTACGAATAGAAGAAAGTCAAATAAACCAGAAAGGAAAAGGCTCTGCCATGAGTAGGTGACTCTATCTGGGATCTTAAATGAAAGAAAGAAGTGACAATAGCAAAGGAAGATGTCACCTTAAAAGAGGTTGCAATTTTTTGAAGCTAAAGTGGCCAGAGAATATTTAAGGACTGAAGGAAGAGATTTAATCTGGAGGGAACAGTTATGACTATGGAGAGGAGTCCACTGATGAAGGAGGTTCCCAGAGAGATGTATGTGCCGGGGAGATGAGCAGGGGTGAAGGAATTGGCTTCATTCAGGATGAAAAATACCTTCTGCAATTGGAGGTTACGAGTAGACAAAGGTATGTGAAGAAGAAATTTGAGGGAGGTCAGGTCACGAGATTGGTTGATTTACTTCCCAAAGATCTCCATTTTCTTGCCAGTACTAATGCCAAGGTTTTCAGCATGCGTGGTGGTAGAGGGACAGGATAGTGGTCTGAGGAGAGGAATTGAGGTTTTCAGTGCTCAATAAATGAAGAATCAACAGAGTAAACCCTGCCTGGATCAGTAGCATTGAGGGCCCAATGGCAAGCAGAAGCTATCAATTTCCAGTCTTCCCAGCTGAGTCCTGGTGCACAGCGCTCCCAGAAATCCAATTTGAGTCAAAGGGTAGATTGTTGTATTGATACCAGAATGAGGTGTTATTAGATGGAAAGGATCGAAGATTGGTGATAGAGATTCTATAGGAGTAAACTCATATCCTCACACCAGAGTTCCAGACAGGAAGATAGAAGAGGGAAGCCATAAACAGGCACTTTCAGACAGAGAAAATGGAGAGAGGAGTAGAGAGGAAGGCTGTAGCCTAGGAAACTAGCAAGAGTTCATTGTGCACCTCTCTTTTCAGCTGTTTAAATGACCTCATGTTGGTAGCTTGAAAAAAGTGTTGTTGGGAATATTTATGCCTTGGAAATCAGCAAGCACCACAAACTGGGGCCTCATTTTTTTCAGAGAGCCAGTCTACTGCCACACCACTGGATTAAAAGATAGAAGAGGAGCTGTCTTAGTCAGTGCAGGGTGCTAGACTGGAGGCCTTATAAACAACAGAAATATATTACTCATGGCTCTGTCACCTAAAAGTCCAAGATCAGGGTGCCGGTATGGTCAGGTTCTGGTGTGGGCCCTCTTCTGCACTGCCAACTTCTCGTATCTTTGCATGGTAGAAAGAGAACGAAAGAGCTCTCTGAGGTCTCTTTTCTATAAGGGCACAAATCTCATCCATGAGGCCTCCACCTTAGTTAGGAGGCCTTATCTCTTAACACCGTCACATTGAGGGTTAGGATCTTAACATGAATTTGCGGAGGGATATAGACATTCAATCCATAACATGGGCATTAGTAATTTTAGAAGAAGGGAGGCCATCGTCAGAGTCTAAAATGTGAAGAGTTAATATGAGTGACATAGAAAATGAGGAAAAGTTTCAGGATGTTTTTATTTTGTTAGATTAGTTAATTAGTTAGTTTGTTAGTTAATTTTTAAAGCCTGAAGCTGAAGCACAGAGAGAAAACCATGTAAATGGAGTTCCAAGCTATTGTAGTAGATGATTTATAAACATGAATATTAAATTTTCCTAGGTTGAGGGCAAGAATCTATTCAGGCACTCAAATCTCCAATTAATTAGATGAAACCATTAGAAATTAGATAAGTGTCATCTATGAGGAAAAGGAGAGAAAATGACATCATGAACCTCAAGAGAAAAAGATGAATGTTTCTTCCAGATGTTCCCAGACTTACTATATTTAATAAGATTCAATTCAACAGATTTTTATTGTTCACAATATTATGCTAGATGTTAATATGGAAAGGAGCACTTGATAATGAACCATTTAAACCTTCATATGAAACATTATTTCTCTTGTAAAACATTTAAAATTAAATATTTAGTGGCCAAAAAAAAAAAACTACTTTTTCTTAAAATGTTGTCCTGTGAAACCCATTGGTAAAAGCTTGCTCATTTGAATGTTGCTAGGGAGTTGCTAAGGGATATTGCACAGAGAAATTGGTTTTGCATTACCTGTGATGACCCATGATGAAAGGAAAAATGCTTATTTCTTTTTTCAAAGAGAGTTAAAAAAAAAAATCAGACCATTCCTAGATGAGTGCTTAATACCCAACAGGCGTCCAAGATATATTTGCTGCATTGTACTGCATCCCACTGAATTTTCTTCTCTTTGGAAGATATTCATTCATCCGCTTACATTAATTTTTTTTTCTTTTTATATAAACAAAGTTTTATTAATGAAACCATGTCCATAAATAGAAGAATAGCATGTTTGTATGAGTGACCCTTAAATAATAATTGAAGCATGCAAGAGAAGAAAACTATTTTAAACAATGTTTTTGATAGTTTAAATTGAAATATAAAACGAATAAGAAAAAATTTTGAAATTCTATGTACATTATATTTGTAATAACTCTAGACTTTGGTTTAATTAAATGGCTATTTTCTTTTTTTTTTTTCATGTTCTTTTTTTTTTTTAATTTATTTATTATTATTAAACTTCAAGTTGTAGGGTACATGTGCACAACGTGCAGGTTTGCTACATATGTATCCTTGTGCCATGTTGGTGTGCTGCACCCATCAACTCGTCATTTACATCAGGTATAACTCCCAAGGCAATCCCTCCCCCCTCCCCCCAGCTTACATTAATTTTTATTAACTGGCTTTAATTTTTATTTGATGGTGATGCTACTAACTTGATTGTGATTGTTCTTCTCCTGCTTCTTTTCTATAAGTAGAATGACAGGAAATTTCTGAGCAGGGAAGAGGAAAGTAGACAACTTCTATTGGCACTGGCAGAAAATTTTAAAATACTCCTCAAGCCAGGTGCATGACACACGCCTGTGATCTCAGCCACTTGGGAGGCTCAGGTGGGAGGATTGCTTGAGCCCAGGAGTTGGAGGCCAGCCCAGGCAACATAGTGAGACTCCAATCTCTAAAAAATAAAAAAATTAAAAATTAAGATACCCCTCAAATGACAGCATGGAGGCCATTATCTTATTATATCTACTCAGAGAGCTGCCCTTAAAGGTTCATAAGCTGTTTTGGAATAAGCACCCTTTAAGGACATGGTAAATACTGTTCGTCCAACCCTCAGTAAAAAATAATTGTTCATGTTATAGTACAGAACCTCCACAGCTAATAATAACTGCTCTTAACCTTCGAACCTTGTTGATTTAGTACTTTCTCTTAACTTCTGCGTCCGAGACTACTGCCACCCCTCTTGTAGCCGCTTGAAGGCACCACTCCACATCATGACTTATTTCCCGTCTACAAACTCTGTCCCTCAGAGCAACAGACCTTCTCCATGTTAACTCCCAGGAGCCCGCGTTGCAGAGCGGTCAGCCAGGGTTGGGGTTGCACAGACCCTCCCCACTCTCTCTCAGTTGCACGCTGTCACTAGAACAAAAACATACCCAGCTGCGGGTCATTGTCTCAGAATTACCCAAGGCAACAGCTCCTTCCATTTCTGTTTTCACCACTCCTCTTCACAACACCATGGATAATTATCCAAGAGAAACACCAGGCTCTCCTTCACCCTATCTTTTCCCAAGGCATCTCACAGAACATTTTACCTCTCTCCTTAAGCCCCAAAAGATTCTATTTATGAAAATATGATATGAAAAAGCCTAGAAAGACACTACAGAAGAAAAGCTTTACTGATGTCATAAAGGAAGATCTATCTATCTATCTATCTATCTATCTATCTATCTAGATGAGGTCTCACTATGTTGCCTAGGCTGATTTTGAACTCCTGAGCTCAAGTGATCCTCCTGCCTCGGCCTCCCAAATGCTAGGATTACAGGCATGAGCCACCAGGACTGGCCTGTTAATTTCTTTATAAATTTTAATGTAACATTTTAAAATAATGCATTCATTTTTTCTCATATTTTGTTCATTACATTTTCTTTTAACAACTTCCTTCTTGAAAAGACCTGTTGAATATTTATGTCTTAAGTTAGTTTTTTAAATATTTAGTTTTACCTACAATTGATACGGTAGAGGTATGGTTATCTTTTATTTTCAAAATACTCAGACAACGAAGACAAAACATTTTAGAGTAATATATTTATATATATATTTATATTTTATAATAATATATTTCTTCTATATTGTTTTGAGATAATTTTTAACCTATATATTTTTAAAATGTTTATATAAATGATAGAATGCCTTCTTCCATAATAACTTTTTTTCCAATTGTTTTCCATCATTGCCTACATTTTTCCTCATGCCTCAAGTTCCAAAATGGAAGGAGCTGTTAGATACATAGATATAGATGTATCTATCTATCTATCTATCTATCTATCTATCTATATCTATAGATAGATAGATAGATAGTTTTATAAAAAGGAACAACCAGGTACAAACTAAAAAGTTCATTGGCAGGAAAAATAATGAAAGTAAGTAAACTTGAAGTTAAAATGATTTCACTCATTGATGAGAGAAAAACTAAATTATCTTGTAATAGACACCTCGGTATTTTACCTTATCCTCTCAACCAAAACCATTTCAGTGAAATTTGAACAATTCCAAAGGCCAGCACCTGCATGTCTTTGCCCAAGGGCTTTCTCTGTTTCATCTGGTAAAAGTCACCTCTTCTTGCAACCCCCAGCCAAGGAATAACAAGAGTACGTAATGAGCCCAGCTCTCTAGTCCTGCGGATGGGATAACTCTGAATTTCTCAGTTCTGTAATGGGATTAAAGTTCACCTGTCTGTGTTGACAATCTGCTCAAAACGCACACTAAGGGGATTTCTTCGGTCCCTGTTTCATTTCCCCATTCTCCTACTGGTGTTTCTCAGGATTAGCAACCAAATTAACTGCTTATTTTCATAACAGCTTCGGGTGAACCCAAGACAGACATTCACAAAAAACGCGGGTTGTGCAGAGACAAATCATAAAAGAAGAAAAATTGTCAAAGGTAAATTTATTTTGCCTCGCAGGTTTCAAGGAAATGAACATTAAAGGAATAACTAATTTTTTTAATTTATCAGATTGTCCAAGATTTAAAACTAATCCTCAATGTTATAGAAGCACTATTCAGGGAATCCTTGTATACTCTGCTGATGAGAAAACAAATAGATTAAAAACATGTAAAAAGGGAATTTAGCAAAATCTATCTTTCCAAAATGTTTACACTCTTTTGCTCATTGGGTCCACTTTTATTACTTCTTTATTCATTTATTCACTAAATTACATTAAATTAAATGTGCTTTGATGCATAGCATACTTTATGCTAAGTATAAAATCAGAGACTAAGGAACCCTAAGTGCAAACTGTCAGAGTGTTAGTTATATTAGAGGTAACTAGTAAATGTGGAGAGGTGGGGTTAATGAAGGAATAGACAAAATTTCCTTGGATTCCCTTATTTGTCTCCTTTCCTCTTGGTCTAATGTTACGCTGCCCTTAAACTCCTGGCTCTGATACATGCCCTTGCTTACGTGTTGGTGTCTTCGGCTGGCCTGATTTTGGACCTAGATCTTTCCTACGTTATAAAATTGTATTACTGGCACTGGCCTACCTATTTTTTCCTGGGTGCCTGACTTGGATCTCTTTCAGTTTTTAGTATATCTTCTCCCATAACTCAATGTTAACCACTTCCATCTTGTAACATACCATCACCCAAACTGTTGCTCCATTTGCTAGCATGCACTACCAGGGTCCATGTTTTAAAATAATATGCCAATTGCACTATTTTACAATCCATGTCAACAGCGATTGCAAAAAAAGATAAGACTGACAGACTTTAACATATATATTCCAGAGTCTAGGAATTCTCTTTTTGAAAAAAAGATTTGGTTTAAAAAAAAAAATTAAACCATGAAAATCACCAGCAAATGATAGGTACACTCTGTGTGTGTGTGTGTGTGTGTGTGTGTGTGTGTGTGAACTCAGAACATTGTTTTTCACAAGGGAATCTTTTCTGTTCGAATATTTTACATACAATGAATGATATTAACAAATAAAGACTTGAGGACTGTATGATCCTCAGGATATTAAGTATGGGAACTTTAAAAAAATACCTCAAATTTTTCTTAAGCTCTTAACATAGGAAGATAAAAATTTTCACAGTTCTAAGTTTTGAAATGATGGGTTTTTCCATGGTAGCCCCACACTCCAGGGATTCACTAGTGCTTAATCAATTGGCCACCTGCCAAGATGTTCCGGCATCAGCAAGAAGGTGCAGAGTTGTTGCCAAACCATGATTTACAGAAGTAACCACAGCTGATAATCAGGTCAGAGCTGCTGCTGAAGTTCTGTTCAAATAAATGCCAGAGAGTTGGGTTCCAACCTTAGACTTGCATCTTGGTGACAGAAAGGTACATATCAATCTCAAAGAGCATTACCTACCTATTTGTAGGAAGGGAAAAGATGAAATAAATGCATTGTGAAATTAAATAGGTATTTGAATTTACTCCCAGCATTTAAAAATGAAATTTATTTTTCATTCTATATAAAATCATCTGTCATATTTAATACTACATAAATTATATGGTAAAGTGTATTGAACTTCTTGGTTCAAATCTATTTAATGATCTCTTTGGCTTAGTGATGAATTTGTGAGACAAAACTTTAGGTGATTTCACTATACAAGTGGGTTGTGCTGACCTTCAAAAGTCTCAGTGTGCCTAATAACTATATGTCTCAATATATGAAACTCAGACTTGTAGTATCAGTGCTTTAGGATGCTGGGTGGAGGGATCACTTGAGACTAAGAGTTCAAGACCAGCCTGGATAAGCTAGCAGGACCCCATCTCTACACTAAAAATTAATACATAAAACATCAACCAGGCATAGTGGCATGTGCCTATGGTACCAGCTACTTGAGAGGCTGAGATGGGAGAATCCCTTTGGTCCAGGAGTTCAGGGTGACACTGAGCTATGATCATGCCACTACATTCTAGCCTGGGTGACAGAGCACAACTCTAAAATATATATGTATATAAAATATATGCATATTCATGAATATATACACATATATATGAAGTTAAGTGTATGCAGATTTAGGTATCTTCCATTAAGCTGTGATAGGACTGTATTAGTGCATTTTCACACTGCTATAAAGATACTACCTGACACTGGGTAATTTATAAAGGAAAGAGTTTTAATTGACTCACAGCTCAGCATGACTGAGGAGGCATCAGGAAGCTTACAATCACAGCAAAAGGTGAAAGGAAGCAAGGCACCTTCTTCATAAGGTGGCAGGAAGGAGAAGAGCCCAGCAAAGGGGGAAGAGCCCCTTATAAAACCATCGCCTCTTGAGAGAACTCACTCACTATCACGAGACCAGCATGGGAGAAAATGCCCTCATGATTCAATGACCTCCACCTGGTCTCTCACTTGACACATCAGGATTATGGGGATTATAATTCAAGATGAGATTTGGGTGGGGACACAAAGCCTAACCATATCAAAGACCTTATGATTTGCGTGGCTTTCATAGGGTGAAAATGCTTGCGAAGTCTGTAATGTTACACATCAAATAAAATATTTGAAAACTGCTAGAAATAATAAAACATGCATACCTAATACTTACAGAGATTTTTATATTTCCCAGGTATTTTCATTGAGCTATTTGCACTTTATGTTTACAGTATGTTTATAAAGCAAAAGGAGTCAGTGAATACAAAATTCTACTTTCCAAATGGGACAGAGCAAAGCCAGGAATTTGCCAGAGGTCAAAAACCTTGGCTAACAAAGGCCTGAATAAGTATATCTTTGCTGCCTCATCTTTGTGCTCTTCAAAACAAGTGACCTTGAAAGGGGTAATCTTCCACTGGCAGAATTTTGTGTTTAATATGAATAATGAATATTTATTGGCTTTCCAGATAGTATTTTAAAAAATTAGCTCTGAATGAGACACTTATTTACTTTACTGTGGAGATAACCTCTGCATGTGATTAATTATGCCTTATAATTACAGTCTGCATATGAGTTCATTTTAACCATGTGTCATTGAGTTATTTATTAATAATATTGTTTTAGCCCAGCATTTCAATTAACTATACATATCATTGGTGATTTTTAATGATTCCCCAGTTTTAAAATGAAAAATTGTGGTTTTTTGTATATTTTAATTTACCAGATAAAACAAAAATGTTTACCAAATGATATTAGTTTATTTTATGCAAAAGACCAATAATAATATCAAATACATTCATAATAATTTGAATAAAAATAAATGAAAATTCTGCACTTTGTTCAGCTTTTTGAAAAGTTGTTCAGTCTCTAGCTGGAAAATGAAATCACAATGCTGGAGTCTATAACATACAAAACATAATAATAAAGCATCCAATGATGTTTTGATCCAAAGTTTGCAAACACTTTTATACATATGATATCATTGAATCCAGACAATATGAATAGCAGCTAATGAATGGAAAAGATCAATCTGCCCTGGTAGTCAATTTGGGCCCCTACCATTTATGGGTGATTTTCATTTTTTAGAATGAATTTCTGCAGAAATGTGAAGCCAATATCCAGTGTTTTCAAGAAAATCTACTTCTTACATTCTGGAAAATATGTTGCATGAAGTCCTTTTAATTAACTATCATCACTGCACATCCCTTCCCACCATCACTTATGGCATTAATTGTAAAATAGCAAAATCAGTTCATGCTATTCAAACATGGAGCATAGCAGTGCATTCTATCAAATGGCACAATAGTCCAGGTGATAATGTGCTAAAAAATGGAATGAGTCACTATTGAATCATGGGAGGAATGACATTGAAAACTGGATGAGATCCAAGTCAGGCACCAGGGAAAGAACAGGTAGGCCAATGCCAGACTAACGCTAGAAATGCAATATATAGCTCAGGACAAGTGAAGATCTGGAAACAGTCCAAGAGAAGGTGCTTCCAAGATTTAAGCAATGGTGAGCATCAGAGCGAGAGTCTTGAGGGCAGTGTAACATCAGAGCCAAGATGAATAAATGAAGGAGAAAGGTAAAGGAATTCACAAAACTTGTCTATTCTCTTGTAAACTTTGCCTCCTCCACTCTTCCCAGTTTCCTTTACAGCAACTAATATTCTGAGAGCTTGAATGTAGGTTTTTCTCATTTCTAATTTTACTTTTAATACAAATAATACAAAATCAATAAATCAAAGGATTTTCTTTTCTTTTCTTTTTGAGATGGAGTTTCACCCAGGCTGGAGTGCAATGACATGATCTCAGCTCACTGCAACCTCCGCCTCCTGGGTTCAAGTGATTCTCCTGCCTCAGCCTCCCAAATAGCTGAGATTATAAACATGTGCCAACATGCCCGGCTAATTTTGTATTTTTAGTAGAGATGAGGTTTCTCCATGTTGGTCAGGCTAGTTTTGAACTCCTGACCTCAGGTGATCCGCCCACCTTGACTTCCCAAAGTGCTGTGATTACAAGCACAAGTCACCACACTCAGCCAGTATTTTCTAATTAGTTAGATATAATTTCTAATAGATCTATAAATAATTATTAAAAGTGGACATACTGAGTTGAAAAACATACATGTTTTTAAAATATGTTTGTAAGTATTTTTGCTAAATCATCTTCACATTATGGGAAGATATACAGCCTTTATAACACTGAGTTTTGTCTCTTAATTTTGGACAATCTTGACAAAATAAAAATAGGATCTCCCTGTTTGTTTAATAACTACAAAGCAAAAGGTTTTTTTCACTTTTATTCTGTGGGTTTTCTGTGAATAAATATTCATGATTTTTCTGTAGTGGTTTGTTTACTCACTTTTTATACATTTTATTTTTAATTGACAAAATTGTATGTATCTATTGGGTACGATGTGATGTTTTGGTATGTTTACTATATGGAATGGTTTCATCAGGTGAATTAATAAATCCATGACCTTAATGCTTGTCTTTTTTATGATAAAAACATCTCAAATCTACTCTTTTAGCAATTTTGAAAACTTAAAAAAATTGTTGTGGAAGTGTCTGGGTTCTTATAGGAACTTTCCCTGAAAGTGGTATTTGAGTGAAAGTAGTGGGTTGAGCTGGTAATCTTGGAAAACCCTAATCACAGAGAAGAGAAATCGGAGAAGAGAAGGGGCTGATAAAGGCTCTGTGTTTTAGTGGGTTTCCATGCAAAATCATCCCACCCATGGACTAGAAAGCTGGGGTATTTCCACAACAGCTCCTGTCCGTCTACTTCTAGGTACTGTTAGGGGACTGGGCATTAACTCTTTAGCACTTTCAGCATGCCACAGGCCACCGGGGTGAGAAGTGAGTACTGGCTTCCTGCCAATATTATGGGCCAAGAAGAGTAGGTAAGTCATCTACGGTGTCTGCTACAAGGTGGATTGTTGCCTTCATTGTTGTGAAGAAATATTTTAATCTTGAAGGATATTAATTCTTTGTTATTGTTCTATCAACTATTTTTCCTAACATATTTTTCTTTTAATTTTTATGGATATTTTCATGTACAATTTTAAAATGTCATGCTTTTCACTTACATTTTGTCCATTGTTCTTATACTTAAATCCATTTCCCACTAGGAGTTCCAATAAATATTCACCAATATTTTAACTTAGATCTTATTTTTCATATTTAGAGTTCCAAATAATATAAGAAAGCATAAGATAACTGGTGCCTGTAATATTCTCACTGTAAACATTGAATACATTTGAATATATACTCATACATTTGACATTGGTTGGTTGCATAATCTAAAAGTACTCTCTCTTCTCTCTTCCTAACAGAAACTAGAATTTTCTTTGGATAATTTTTCATTCATCATTGTGCAGCATTGGATGAACCCTAATTGTACAATCCTTACCATGGATACTGCCGTGGATACTGGACCAGATAATGGACTTTTCCCAATTGGTATATGGCATTTTCTATGCTCACAGGGTCTGAACTGGGAGTCCCTCAATCAAGAGGAATCACAGGCATTTGTTTGATTTTTCTGGTGAAACAATGCCCTCTCCACATGGGTGAAAATGAGGAAGCCATAGCTATAGTTGCTGCTTGCACCTGTCTGACAGTTGCATGGTAAAGCAGCCTGAGAACTAAGCCAACACAGAGAAGAATGCCAGAATGGCAGATGAATGGACGTGGAGTCCTAACTAGATTGAGGCTGTTACGTTTTTTCAATGTCATCATCCAATAATTCCACTTCATTGTTTAAATCAATTTTTGTTTCACTTCATTTACTTACAAGATACAGTCCTGATTTAATTAAATATATGTACTCTTTGTTAAGATCATATTTGACTCATTTTAGATGGAAAGGAAAATTATTAGAGTTAAAGATGTTTATAACCCAAGAACACGTAAATTATTTATGATAATAAAAGATAATGATTACCTGATGTTAAATGTGAATGCCCTTAGTTTTCTATAAAAAGTCCTAGCAACATTTGTTCTTGTCTGTATACAACTCCAAAGTATTTATTTTCTGATATGGTCAGGCTTTGTGTCCCCACTCAAATCTCATCTTGAATTGTAATCCCCATAATCCCCATGTGTCAATGGAGAGCCAAGGTAGAGGTAATTGAATCATGGGGTTGGTTCCCCCATGCTCTTCTTGTGATAGGGAGTGAGTGAGTTTCTCACAAGATCTAATGGTTTTATAAGGGCCTCTTCTCCCTTCGCTAGGCACTTCTTGCTGCCATCTTGTGAAAAAGATGCCTTGCTTCCTCTTCGCCTTCTGCCATGCTTGTAAGTTTCCTGAGGCCTGCCCGGCCATGCTGAACTGTGAGTCAATTAAACCTCTTTTCTTTATAAATTACTGAGTCTCGGCAGTTCTTTATCACAGTATGAAAATGGAGTAATACGTTTTTCTCGCAAAGATCCATCTATATATAATATATCTTGGTAAATAAGACGATACTCTCAACTTTAATAATTATTGTGTTTTAATAATCCATACAGTTATTCGGTCAAACTGATTTATTTTACAAATAAAGAAACTGAGGGCCATTGAGGTTAAGCTATCTGTTTCCAGAAGTACTAGTTAAAAAAGAGAAATAATAAACCAGGCCTCTGGCTTTTCTTTTTTCTCTTTGAGTATTTTTATTTGAAAATGTTAATTCCTTGTGGACAACATGAGTTTCTGAATATTACATTATCCCTGTTGATTTAAACCTTTATTCACATAATATTTGTAGCTTAATATCAATTTACTTTTTTTATATATATGATAGGAAATTATTCTCTAGTTGGAGAATATTGATATATGGCAATTAAGTATATCCACACTTGTCGCTGGGATTTTTTTTTTTTTTTTTGTACCGTAAGAAGTTTTATGACTTTTTAGTAAAGACTGCTTAAAGTTTAACAGGAAAAAGATATAATCAACTAAGAATTGAATGAATTGAATAACGAACAGCTGAAAAACATTTATGATCAAAGTTCCATTCACTTGGTCTTTGAGGAGTCTGTTTAAATTAAGTACATTTTATATGTGAAATCTTAGTGTATTAATGCAAATATGTCTACTTTAAAAATTATTCATTTGCATTTTCTGAATTGTTTCAGAAACACACAGGTTATAAGGCTACAGAAAAAATCTAGTTCTAGTATACAATGTTAGTGTCAGACTTTTAACTATTGTGACCAACAACATTACTCTTCCACTAATTTCACTGATGAGTTCAGAAGTACGATAAATGCCATCACTGGTATGTTTTACTTGTTATTTTCTTGTTTTCAAAACAACAATAGAGAATGTTTTTCCATCTCTTTACATTTTGTATCAGACTAAGTTCCACTGAAATAAGAATGGCATAGGCCTGTTGATTTCAAGAATATTTCTGTAAAGCAAAACATTTTTATCAACTAACCTAACATGGCTCTTATGACTCTGATAACAAATGTAACAGCTGAAATCCAGCAATGGAGAAAAGCAAAATAAAACTACATCATAGACTCAAAATCATTAATTCAACAAATAACATGAGATACGTATATCATATGTAATTTGGGACTGTTAAAATCCAGCATATTTTTCTTTCCAAAAAATCATAATGCCATCGGTGAGAAAAAAATCAATATTCTAATAATATTTACCTTGGATTCAGTTCCATTTTCCCTGAAAATATCAGTTTCTTAAAAAAAAAGTGCCCAATTTTTATAGTTCACCATAACTTATGTTAATTTTATGATTACAATGAGTCAAATACCATATTAAGGGTTTTATAGAAATGATCTCATTTGATATTCACATCAACCATTTGGGAGAACTGTTTTAATGACCTCTCATTTATAGATAGGGAAACCATAATTCAGAGTAGTTAAATAATTTCTCCAAGGTCTCAGACTTTTTACATAGCTGAGATGAGATGAAACCCAAGTCAGTTTTGAATTTAAATATTGTATTCTTAATGCTACACTATGCAGCATTCCTGCCTGTCAATTTTTTTGCTCCTGAATTATTTTATGTTTCTTTGGTCTGCTGTTTTCCATACTGGCATTTGGGATCTCTTGGGTATGTGTAATAAATACATTTCAGATACCATAACATTTACATGGTAAATAATCTTTTCAAAAATAAAACTGATCACCATAAATTCTGATCTTTGTACTACTCCTACTTTAATTCAATATGTTTGAGAGCCTACCGTGCTCCAAAGACTAGATTCAATTTTTTAAACCTAAGGATGTATATAATACAGTTCTTACTCTTTAAGATTTCTCAAGGTGCCTTAATTTATCTTGAAAAGTCGTAACTCTTGCAAAGGAAGGCATATTAAAACAGAGAAAAAATAAATCATGAGGCCCTGGGCTTATATTTGCTGGGAAACTTTTTACTATGGCTTCAATCTCATTACTTGTTATTGGTTTGTTCAGGTTTTGGATTTCTTCCTGGTTCAATCTTGGTAGGTTGTATGTGTGTAGGAATTTTTTCATTTCTTCTAGATTTTCCAGTTTATTACCATATAGTAGCTCACATTAGCCACTAATGATGCTTTGAAATTCTGTGGTATCAGTTGTAATGTATCCTTTTTCATTTCGGATTTCATTTATTTTTATCTTCTCTCCTTTTTTCTTAGTCTTGATAAATGTTTGTCAATTTTATTTAACTTTTCAAGAAACCAACTCTGTGTTTCTTTGATCTTTTGTATTTTTTAAATTTCATTTATTTCTGCCTGATTGATGTTTATTATTTCTTTTCTTCTACTAATTTTGAGTTTGATTTGCTCTTGCTTTTCTAGTTCTTTAAGATGCATCATTAGATTGCTTATTTGAAGTTTTTTCTCTTTTTTGATATAGGCACGTACAGCTATAAGTTTCCCTCTTAGCACTGCTTTTGCTGTATCCCGTAGGTTTTGGCATGTTGTGTTTCCATTATCATTTGTTTCAAGAAATTTTTCAATTTTCCCACCCCACAACTCTCTCTGTCTTGTTCCTGCTCTTGCCATGTGATGTGCAAGTTCCCGCTTCACCTTCCACCATGATTCTATACTTTCAGAGTCCTCCTCAGAAGCACATTTCAGTGCTGCGCTTCCTGTACAGTCTGCAGAACCATGAGCCAAATTAACTTCATTTCTTTATAAATTACCCAGTCTTAGGTTTTCTCTATAGCAATGCAAGAATGGCCTAACACACTAGTGAAAGATTGCTGGCTTTGGAATTAGCTTTCTATTTGCATACTACTCAATTCACAGATATTCAACAGCAATTATGTAAGGAGAAGTTTGAAAAAGGACAGAGATGGGAACACAGGTTTTGAGAAAGTCTGTGCACAGCACTTTGGCCTGGCAAAGAGTTTTACTTCATTGTACCATTAGGTAACCAAATGTATCTTATCCCACCCCATTTTCCAGTGGTCAGTTCCTGTGTTAGTTTATATTACTGTGTAACAAGTTACCTTATATCTAGCAGCTTAAACCAGCACCCTTTTATCAGCTCACAGTTCTGTAGGTCAGAAGTCTGACATGGTGTGCCTGGGTTTTTTGCTTATGGTATCACAGGGTGGAAATCAAGGTATCGGCAGAGCTGAGTCCTCATTTGGATGTTGTGAGGAAAAATCTGCTTCAAAACCCTTTCCCATGTGGGAGAATTTAGTTTCTTGCCATTGCAGAACTGAGGCTGTGTTTCCTTGAAGGCTGCCAATTGGGGTTTTCTCTTACCTAGAGAGACCCATATTTTTGGTCGGTCCTCCATCTCCAAGTCAACAGAAGTTCTTCAAAAACCTATTATGCTTTAAATTACTCTGACTTCCTTTTACGCTACTAGCCTGAGAAAGTTGCTTTTTTTACAGGATTCTCATAGCTCCTTAAGGATTAAGCCCATCTAAGAAATCTCCCAGGGACATAGTCACAGACTGTGAGCATCAGGGTAGGACACAGCTACTTTCAATAGATATTCAGAAAGTGTTGGGTCCATCTTGCATCCCTTATGAGAGTTTTTTTTTTTTTTTCAAGTTTGTGTCATTATCTCAGTGACCACCTCACTTATGTCAGTGCTTAGTATCTCCCTTTCCTTTACAGTCAGTCATGCCATGTCCCAGAACTCTTGGCCACAGCGCCTTCAATGGGCTGTTGCTCTGTCTTCCAAGGAAAGAAGAGAAACTGGAATGTGGGAAAAAACCACCCTTCTCTGGATTCCTTTTCTTCATGCCTCCCAGGCACACTTCATGGGTATGCCAGACTTCCCTGAGGGATGAGGACATGTTCAATAATTACAACTGAAAAGGGACTCACACTCAGGATAGTATTTTGAAAGACAGAGTCTAGAGTAGGGTGAGGAAAAGAAGATATTGATTTAAGAAATCACTCTTGGATCTGTGGAAATGCTAGTTCTACCTTCACTGATCCTGCACTTCCAGGGACCTGAGAGCCAGTTCTCTCTTTCATGTTGCACCCTTGGCACCTAATCCTGAAGGAAACATTCACCCTCCAGTTTGTGCCTTGCAAGACCCTAGTTCCAGCTCTGTTCAAATCATAAAATAAGATGCATGAGACTACTAAGGAAACTGAATATACTGAAATATGATTATTAAAGTAATTAAAATCAAATATGTGATACTGTAATACATGAGCTTGTGAATGCAGAAAATAAAAATATCCAGGCATGAGGTCAGTAATTTTGAAATAGTGGTAAACATGTATATTTCAAATTATCTGCAAAAATGTAATGTGATTTGAAAATATCCCTGATTCTTTGTTGTCAGTAAAAGTTCAGAAATACTGCTAGCATTACAATGCTGAGGTGGGGTGGACGCATTGCTTATATTCACAATAGAAGGAAATGCTGATTTCTAATTAAAGATTCCTCATGAGAAAGATCCATTTTTCCTCCCAAGTTCGCAGACTCCTTTAATTCTATCCATTAACTCCAGTTTGGAACTCCAGTGTAAAACCATCATTCAACATTCTGAATATCTAGAGGAATTGGGAAGGAAAAACAAAGAGAAAAAGCTGTTCTGATTCCCCAAGAAAGAACAGATTTAAATTTGATTTGTAGATTATTCCTGAATATCTACTATGTGCAGCGTGTTTGTCAAGAAAAGTGACAAAGGAAACAAAAACACTTTATGTGAAAAAAATAAAAAATAAAAATAAATTACAAAAGAATGTTCTCTGCAGTCATTGTGCTGACTTTACAACGGGATTTCTACCGCCCCCAGAGGGAGCTGAGTTTCAATTATTGAGATGTACATTTGATCTAGTTTAACCTACTTCCAGTGGGCCTGGTCTTGGAAGGGAAAGATGCAAAAAATAAGATTGTTCTGTAGGGCATTTTTGTGATAAGTCAAAACACTTAACTGATTCATCGAAGATTACCAAACTGCAAGATTCCTAAGCGGTAGTAAATATTTAAATCTCAGATGGAAACAGAATTAGAAGCAAGAATTAAGTCACCTAATCCTTTCACCTGCTCAGAGGTAATAGGAAGGCTTAAAGAGAGAAACCTTTGGATATTTGCTAATGGCGCACTTGTGAGCTTCCCTTCCGTTACTGAACACGTGGAGAGAGTAATTTTTCAAATTGACATTCACTTTTGAAAATGGTTTTATATGTTAAAATAAATCCAACAAATGTAAAGAACCCATTATTTTAAAGGAGATGAACAGCAATAAGCTGATTCATGTCATGAGAATAATTTTATCTTAGTAAATGTCTTCTGCATATCATCTGCAAGGCTTTTTCTAAAAATAAACCCTTGAGAAACTAAACCAAACTGCTTTTTTTTTTTTTTTTTTTGTAGTATGTAGAAATCTTCAAAATACTACAATTTAAAAGCAAATTTGACCAGAGTTGGGTTACTTTCACTACGGTTTTTTATAGGTCAAATTGCCATTAATTTCACAAATAGTTTCCCAAAACAAGCCTGATACTTATAAAAATAGGGTATAGGGTAGATGCAACTAGCAGGAAATGCAGGATTAATAACTCACTAGCAGGGCTCAGCTTCAGTGTCTCCATTATAAGGAAGATAGTAAAATGCTCACAGCTTTCAGCCTTAATTCTGACACCGACCTCCAGGATGCATTTTAACTGTGGTGCCAGGTACTGGTGAAGGGCAGAGTCAGATGTCATCAATAGAAGAATGGATAACATGTAGTATTTTTCAATGGAATACTACTCAGTAATTTAAAAAGCTGGCTACTGATACATGCAATAACAGGGGTGAGTCTCAAAAACATAGGCTCAGTGAAAGAAACCTTACAAAAAAAGAATACATACTGTATGATTCCATTCAGGTGATGGTCCAGAACTAAACTATAGTAAGTAATAATCAAAACAGTGGGTTTTGTTTTTTGTTTTTGCCAGGGGGTGAGTTGGGGATTGTCAGGAAACAGGTATGAGGGAACTTTTCAAGGTGGTGATGGAGTATAAGTTACACAGATGCATTTATTTTTCAGAACTCAGCAAATGTACACTGAAGATTTGTGCATTTCATTGTATCTAAATTCTACATCAAAATTGTTTGAAACAATAAATATTGAACTCTAGTTAATATATGCACACTGAAGTTCTTAGGGAAAAGTATACTGATATCTGTAATTCATGAAAAGTATCAAAAATAAGATTGATGGATTGACAGACAGATGAATAGATACATGACAAAACAAGTATAGATAAAATGTAGAATCTAGGAGGTGGGTAGATAAAGGTAAACTATAAACATTGTTTCAACTTTGCTACTGATATACTTGAAATTGTTATGATAAAATTTTGAAAGAAACTGTGGAAACACACCCAATTATGCTATCATCTGCAAATACTATTCTAAAAAACCTGAAGTCCTGAATAGCAGGTTGTGGTATGTCCCTTACCTCCATAAAAGCAGCCATGAGGCAGTGTCTACAGCACCTAATTATGATTCACTTTAATTTTTAACTGCCCTGTGACTCTGAATGTTCTCACTTGGAGAATTTAATAGTCATGGAAGGGTACTTACTTCTCTAGGAGTCATGATAATATTCTCATGACACTGAAAGTTGAGACTACTACTCAATGCTCTTGGGAATCAAGTAAAAATGTAGAGTGATGTTGGCTCATGTTGGCTCAAAAACATGAGCCTTCATCATGGGCATAGGGTTGCCATCCTAGAGTAGAGCCCTTGGGACTCTTCAGAGCAGTGATTAAAGATAAAAGAAAACTATAATAGTCCTAAACAAGCAGGATAGCCCACTCAACAAACAGACCCCTTGGAAATGAAAGTGTAGGTTATTCCTGGTTTTAGAAATCTGACCAAGGCAAGAATAGGGAATGAATAAAGAAGGAAGAGAACTGCAGAGGAAATGTCCTCTGGATATATGATCACTTGGAGAATGGTGAGATAGACTTCCCTTGTATCTTAGCTTTCTTTTCTGGATTTCTTCAGGACATTTGGTACAATGAATTCAGAATGACAGCCAGTGGGCTGAATCCAGCAGAAGGTGGCCCACGCAGTGTTTGGTGTCACTTTTTAATTTCAATTTGGATCTCTTTCACTAGGACACACACTCTCCTGTTCAAACCGGATGTATTTATCACACTGTCTTATACTTGTCCAGATTTACATATTTGTATTACTTCCACGACCTCTACAGGAAACTGAATTTACCACCACTTCTTTGGAGAGATATTTTCATGCCTTTTTCTGTTATTTTTTTTTTTCTTTTCACTTTACAATAGGAGTTGATCCAGTAGTTGTTGCTTAAAATGATCTGTGTGTTGTTGTTGTTGTTATTGTTTAACTATTGGTAGGTTTACACGTACTGTTTATTTCAAACATAGTAGAACCCACAGGTTGCGAGTACTGAGATGACTCTGGCTACTGTGGCAATGTCTCCTCCAATTGCAGAAGTTGTTGTGGTATGTATACCTTCCTGCCAGAGTGAAATGTGTATGTTTATCATTGAATGTTTGATTGCTGGATTATGCGGGAGCTGGATAGGTATTGCTGTGGCTTAATACACCAGGTGACACCTTAAAAGCAGAACACAAAGAACCCAAATCTCTATGCAGCTCCTTAGCACAAAATACATTCAATACTTTGTGTTCGCTGTTGGATGGTGATAAACCAATCCAGCTAGCACTTTTCCCTTGGAAAATGTAAGTAAGTGACCCTAGAAAAGGTAGAGCTCTAGAGCTTGGATTCTATCCTAAAAAGTGCTGGTGGGTTTTGTTGTGTTCCTTAATAGCCTTCTTGCATAGTCCAGTCCTAGAAAAACTGAGACTAGAGTAAGTTCTTGACTGCTGAGACAACCTTCCCTGCTCCCTCATGTCCCGATATGTCCATGTAACAGAATGCCACCAGCAACGATAATCTGCATGTGCCTCTTTCTTGACTCCTGAACAAGGGCCCATACACAGATAGTTCACGTATCCATATCTGTGTATCAATTTAGTATTATATCAAATGTTCTTCCTTCTATCACCAGATGCAGTCAAGCACCCAGCACTTTATAGATGCCCATTGATTCACTGATTCAGCAAATGCTCACAGACGTTCTCCTCTAGATGGCACTGGCCTAGGTGCCAGGGACACCAATATGCCCAATAAATAATGAATGAATAACTTTCTATCAGTGATGTTAGGTTCCATGTAGATGTTACCCTGGACTGTGCTTTATAGATCTTTCAAAAACCCAAGGGGTAAGCAATTGCAGTCACAGAATTCTACAAGAAAAGTAGCTGGGCACATGGAGATTATTCATCCAAATCTCCTGGCTTTACAAGTGGTAACTACCCATTAAAGGCAAGATAGCCCAGAACAGGTATTTTATAAATTTAAGAAGGTGAAGTTGCCAATTCTGTCATAATGAAAACATTTGTTAGGCATCCAGGGTAATGCACATCTTTTCTTAATTTGGACTAGTTGTAAAAAATCTGTTACAGAAGAAATGTATCCATAAATATTTTCCTGAAATCTAATATAATGTGTGCAAGGATGTTATCTTGCTTATTACCAAACCAGGAAAAGGTTGCTGTTTAACAATTTAGTTCAAAGTAATTAGCCTCAAAGAGGTTGTGATTTAGAAATGCTGCCCATAACTCCCATTAACTTTAATTGAGTTTATAGTGCATGCAGGAAAAAAGGAAGAGAGAGAGAGAGAGAGAGAAAGAAGAGAAGAGAAGAGAAGAGAAGAGAAGAGAAGAGAAGAGAAGAGAAGAGAAGAGAAGAGAAAGCACATAGTACTCCCTTTTAAAGTTAAATTTAGGGTCAATTCAAGAATTATAGCTTCTTGTTGACCTGGTTTTTCTGTTGAAATTATTCCCACAATTTGTTTATGACCGTTTTCACATCATTAACTTTTATAGTTGTTTTTTGTTTGTTTTAAACCACTCCAAGTTTATCCTTTCAGCGCTCCTCATTTGTAGACCTCAAAAATTATTTTTGAATGGCAAGTTATTTCCCAGTCGTGCTATTTCTTCCAAAGTCAGCCTTTGTTATTATCATTTTGAAGCTGTTTCTCCCAGTTCATTCTCCTTCTCCTGGAGACTCACTGTTCATGTTCATACTTCCTGATTCTTCCCCCCAGTGAGACATTTGCCACATATTAATATCCAAGTTGAATTACCTATCGCTTTTCTAGCTTTTCCAAAGAAAGATTTGCATTTTTTTCCACATAAAATATATACTGTGTCCTTGAAAAATCTAAACTGTGACCTAGACTTAGGGGAATTATCAAGGAAAACAATCCTGGTCAAAGTGCCAATGGAAATGGAGGCAGAATGAAGGGAGTCCGGGAGAGGGGAATCTACCCTCACCTTTCAGGATATATGTACCTCTTCACCCCAAATCTCATGGACACCTTGAGTCCTCTACTAATGTAGTTATCAGACATTTTCCTTCAATGTTACAATTTCCTTTTCTTTAAAATTGTAAAATATTTTCAGCACTTAGAAAAGTATAGAAAAAGAATGATTTGGCCTGGCACGGTGGCTCACGCCTGTAATCCCAGCACTTTGGGAGGGCGAGGAGGGTGGATCACAAGGTCAGGAGAAAGAGAACATCTTGGCCAACATGGTGAAACCCGTCTCTACTAAAAACACAAAAATTAGCCAGGAGTGGTGGCAGGCGCCTGTAGTCCCAGCTACTCTGGAGGCTGAGGCAGGAGAATGGCTTGAACCCGGGAGGCAGAGGTTGCAGTGAGCTGAGATCTCACCACTGCACTCCAACCTGGAAGGAAGGAAGGAAGGAAGGAAGGAAGGAAGGAAGGAAGGAAGGAAGGAAGGAAGGAAGGAAGGAAGGAAGGAAGGAAGGAAGGAAGGGAGGGAGGGAGGGAGGGAGGGAGGGAGGGAGGGAGGGAGAATCATTCCCTTTCTCAGTAAATTAAACTTTAACATTGTGCATTACTGCTTCCATTCATTTTCTATTGCCATGTAGTAAACTACCACAAGCCTTGTGGCTTAAAACAACAGCAACTTATTTTATCTCACCATTTCTGTGGAAGTCTGTTACCCTACGACTTGCCTTCTGTTTGGAGTAGCCCAAGGCCAACACCAAGGTGAGGGCTGGGCTGCATTTTCATCCGGAGGCTGTGGGTAAAAACAGTCTGCTTCCACGCTCATTCTTGTTAAAAAAAACTTTCAGTTCCTTGCAATACCAGGACGGAAGTCCCCATTTGCTCTCTGACTGTGAGTCAGGGGCTACTCTCACCTGCATTTCTTGCCATGTGGCCCCTCCATTTTCAAGCCAGTAGTGGCACATCAGATCCTTCTTCTACCATAAATCACTGACTTCCTCTATCCCTGACCTCTAGACCCAGATTTAAAGGGCTTATGTGATTAAGTCTGATCCACCTTTTTTTTTTTTTTTTTTTTTTTTTTTTTTTTTTTTTGATGGAGTCTTGCTCTGTCGCCCAGGCTGGAGTGCAATGGCGCGATCTCGGCTCACAGCAACCTCTGCTTCCCAGGTTCAAGCCATTCTCCTGCCTCAGCCTCCCGAGTAGCTGGGACTACAGGTGCCCACCACCACACCCGGCTAATTTTTGTATTTTTAGTAGAGATGGGTTTTCACCATGTTGATCAGACTAGTCTCAAACTCCTGACCTCAAATGATCCACTCGCCTCAGCCTCCCAAAGTGCTGGGATTACAGGAGTGAGCCACAGTGCCCAGTCAACCCTTTTTTTAAAGTTAATCTGTGCCATATAAATTAATCTAATTTCAGACATAAAATTAATTATGTTCTTTATCTGGGATTATGCATGGCATGTATATAGAGGCCAGGAATCTTAGGGATTATCTTAGAATTCTGCCTACCACACCACTTCAGCAACTTCTTTCCTTTTTTTCAATATAAGGTTTTACTCTGTCACCCAGGTTGAAATGCAATGCTGTGATCATGACTCACTGCAGCCTTGACTCCCTTGGCTTAAGCAATCCTCCTGTTTCAGCCTCATGGGTAGCTAGGGCTATAGTTACACACTACCACACCTGCACCTGCTAATTTTGTTATTTTTATAGAGATGGTATCTCACTATGTTGCCCAGGTCAGTCTCTAACTCCAGGGCTCAAGAAATCCTCCCACCTCAGCCTCCCAAAGTGTTGGGATAATAGGTGTGAGGCACTACATCCAGCCAATTTCTTAATATACTGCAAACATGCAATAGCATACTACTTGCTGTTGAAATAAACCAAGAAGTTCTATATTGATCCACATGGATAAATCACTTAAAAATAATTGGAAAAATGAAATTTAAGATGGTATAGACGATGATATTCTTTCTATTCAAGTAAATTTTATAAATGAAGATTCTCTCTCTCTCGCTCTCTCTCTCTCTCTCTCTCTCAGTGCATTTGGTATTTAAATGCACTGACAATTAAATATTGCTGAACACAATCCTATTACTGGGTATATACCCAAAGGAATATAAATCATTCCACCATAAAAACACATGCACGTGAATGATTTTTGCAGCAATATTCACAATAGCAAAGACGTGGAATTAACCTAAATGTTCATCAATGGTAGACTGGATAAAGAAAATTGCGGCACATACACACCATGGAATACTTCACGGCATAAAAGAGAACAAGATCATGTCCTTTGCAGCAACATGGATGGAGCTGGAGGCCATTATTCTTAAAAAACTACTGCAGGAACAGAAAGCCGAATTCCACATGTTCTCACTGAATAGACATGGACACAAGGAAGGGAACAATAGATACTAGGGCCTTCTTCAGGATAAAGGGTGGGAGGAGGGTGAATATAAAAAAACTACCTATCCAGTACTATGCTTATCACCAGGTGACAAATTAGCCTGCACACCAAACCCCTGTGAAACACAGTTTACCTCTATAACAAACCTGCACTTGTACTCTTGAACCTAAAAGTAAAAATAAAATACATATTGCTGAACCCAGTTTCTCTATTACACATTCAGTACGGTGCCCAGAGATCTCATCAGCCGCTAGATCCATGAGTTGCTGATTCCCTCACCTTCTTCTCATCCTTCTCCATGATCACAATTTCTGGAAGGAAGCTGCCATGCTAACTCCGGAGGGGCAACACATAGGAAGCACAGTGATTTTGGGTCCTGATTTTTCTGCCCTTGACTGAATGCCTTTCCAGCAAACCTTTCATTTATACCCTTTCATTTATACCCTTTCATTGACCACCCCTAAAATGAATTCCTCCCCAATTACCAATCTGAATAGGTCAAGGTTGCTGCTATTGCCTTTTGGATAGATGTCATCCAGCTTCCTTCTGAATTTGTTGTTGCCTCTCTAGTGTCACTTCTCTCAGGTGCTGCCAGAAGCTTTACTCTCTTGAAAGCTTCACCTCCTTACCTTAGCTCTGGGAAAGCTCCTCTAAGAGTCTAGTGTCCCTCAGTACCCACCATTACTTTTAATTTATTCAAGTTGTAGTTCTCATTCCCTACTATCTGCCAAACATTCTTCTAGGACTGGATGATACTTCCATATATGTGTGTGTGTGTGTGTGTGTGTGTGTGTGTGTGTGTGTGTGTGTGTATTTGTGTGTATATACATCTCTACACACATACATACAAATATATACACATATGTGTATACATATACATACACATATGAATACACACAAACATATATATGCATACTGTATACATGCACACATACCCAGAGAGAAAGAGAGAGAGAAACAGAGCAGATAAGTAAAATGGATGATAAACATAGCATGTTAGGTAGTATTATGTGGTTATGGACCAAAAATAGGAGTAGGTAATAGAGTAGATGTGTTGGGTGGTGGGTAAAGTATAGTTATCTTCATTATCATTGCACTCATTTTTACTTAAAAAAAAAGTCTGCTTATCTATCTCTTTTCATATATTATAAGCTCTTTGAACCCAGAGACCATATCTTACACTAATGCCACAAATATGTGGAGTGTTCATTATGTACTACGTGGTGAAGAATACAATAGCGAACAAGTATACAGAGGCCCCCACCATCTCTGAGCCTAGAGGTTTGTGGAGAATGCTGGCATTAAACAGTTAATTCCAAGGGCAGTGAGCAGACATTCACAAAACGACTGTTGCGTAATTAGAGTACTGGATTCCTAAGGCATTTTCCAGCAGTCTGCTTTTTAATCTCTTTTTTCGTGGCCGTGAAAAATGGCCTGAGTCTTCAGATTTAACCTTCCTATGACACATACTCTGATCATCCTGATGTCTGAGCTAAACATGACCTGAGATTCACTGAATAATTATGTAGTATTCCTTAGTTGCTTGCCACAGATTAGAGGCTCAATAAATAAATTAGAGACCTTGTATTAATTACATTTTCTTAAGACTGCAACTCTAGCTTTGTGTTACCTAAATAGTAGCATTGTCTGTACTGTCATTTTTTTTTTAATTAAGGTAATCATTTTCTCACAAAGATTGGCCTGCTCTTTCAATAAAAGGAAAGCTATACCTTGACAATAATCTTTAAAGGCTGTTGGTAACTTAAAAGTAGAGCAGTTTTGGAGATCAATAACTTGGCAAGGAAAATCTGAATTATTTTGTTTTTCATTCACTTATCTCAGATTATTTCTTCAGGTATAGGGCATCCCAAAAGTTTGAGATCATAATTTTATATTTGAAATATGATATACAATTGCACACTGTAAATGACTACTACTGTACCTGGGTGCCTAGTAGGACAACTGGCATAGTGCAGGCACTTAATAAATTGGGTGAATTGAGTAATAAATAAAGTCACATTATGTTTTTTGTTTGTTTGTTTGTTTTTGAGAAGAAATCTCGCTCTATCGCTGGGCTGGAGTGCAGTGGCGCAATCTCAGCTCACTGCAACTTCCACCTCCCGGATTCAAGCGATTCTCCTGCTTCAGCCTCCCGAGTAGCTGGGATTACAGGCACAAGCCACCACGCCCAGCTAATTTTTGTATTTTTAGTAGAGATGGGGTTTCACCACGTTGGCCAGGATGATTTCAATCTCTTGACCTCGTGATCCGCCTGCCTCTGCTTATCAAAGTACTGGGATTACAGGCGTGAGCCACCACACCCGGCGCACATTATGTTTTTTAATGGTTTACTTGATTTCGTATTTTTGAGGATAAGACAAGTATCACTAAATATGCTTTCCATCTAATAAATAATAGAAAAGAAACATGTTTTTAAAATACAAGGTATTGTATATGAAATCTATAAATCTTATAGTGTGTGTAAATATATAATACAGTGTTTGACACTTAATGCATCCTTAGTAAATGTTAGCTCTGGTCCCTTTATCCTAATTAAAAATATTTCATAAAAAACATAATTTCTCTCACTTCCCATTTTAACTCCATTTTCCCTTAATTAAAATAATTTATTTTCCTTTATGGGTTATAGTTTGTCTACTTTCTTTTATTTTGAAATCCCATATATGCTTTCCAAAGCAAAGCCATCAAATTATAATAACTCATTTGCAAACTGGGTAATTAACTTGGTTCTTTTTTTCAAAATGATTTCTGATGTTTATGTCAATTTGCTAGTCTTATTCAAATTGAATGCAACTTTTATTTACAAAATGGCTATGTCGAGAATTAGATTAAAGCTTAAGTTACTAGAAATAGTGGAGGTAGCAAAACAAATATTAAATAATGTAGTAAAATTAAAAATACACAATTGTATGACTGAAGAGTATTGTGCTGTTCTTTATACCTTCCACTTACATTTGGACAACAAATCATTTTAGTCAAGGACACTCAGTGGGAATATCTGACCTAACACTAAAGATTTTTACATTGGGCAAAAAAACATGGTATTGATGGGAAACCTTGTTTTTCTATGCACTTGTCCAATTGATCAAGCTAATAAGCAGTGGGAATAACTATCAATTGAAAAAAAAAATATGTACTTCTTGATTACAACATGGTGCTTCTGTTATATTTATGTCAAGGCATCATCATCGTCATTCATGTTCTTCTTTTCTGGGATTCAGCATTTCCATTTTAAGATCTTATTCAGCCACTAATACTTCATTATGAAGCAGCCTATTGGCTAAAGTTGGTATTTATACAAGCAATAAGCTTAGCAGCGTATTTTCTACGTGATGATCAAATTTAGTTTCTCTGAATGATATCTTTTGATGGCTTTATTCTGCCTATTTTGCTGTAGAGTCTTTCTATTATGCATGATTATATTGGCAGGCAAATGCAAATATATTTTCAAGTCTTTATAAATGCACTTATTAATGAGGATTGCTGCCACTCTTCTGCTCACACACCTAGGAATTTATATTATAGTCGTGTACCTTAACTTACTCTCTTATTGGTCACCTCTCAATACGACACAATTTTTACTTGTAAACAAATCAATTGAAATATCAAGAAGCCATTACCTGATATAAAAAGCAGTGGCCCATTCTCAAAGGACAATGCTTCAATAGTATCTAATCGATTGCTTGAAGTAAACTTGAGCATATTACCAGAAAGTGATTGAAGAGATGAAGCTAAAAAAAAAAAAAAAAGTAAAAAGTAAACAATGGGATACACTGAAGGCATCTTCATCTGTTGTTCAAGACTTAAGTCTCCCCTGCCTCAATCACAGAATGGAGTAGGGGTGACCTAAGAAACATCTCCTATGTTATTTTCTGTAAGGTTGGAGGTTAGTAAGATGGAATCTGTGAAACAAAGGAGAACAAGAAACACTTCACTTAAACAAATGAAGTGATATGTAACTGTGCTAGTTTAGTAAACAACTTCTAATCATCTATTTGTATTTTCAGGAGGTTGAAATCAGGCATCATAGATTATTCATGTAATAGATATTTTCTAGCAACTACTATACACTAGGAATTGTATGAAACACTAGAGATAAATTTATGAATAAACATCCACCACCATCACCACAATAATAATGCAATGTCATATGTTTAACTCATAATTGTCAAGTACTTTGCCATATCCTCTTCTTGCCTCTCAAAACCATGCAAAACCAAAGAAGGAGACACTAAGCTTAACTGCATTTTGCCAATGAGAGAACTGAGTTCTGTGTGATCCTATCTGTGCCTCAGTGTGCTCATCTGTGAAGAAGGAATAATTACAGTGTCAGACTAACTCAAACGGCCGTTATAATGATTACATAAACAAATATAAGAGAAGTTTTGGAACAGTGTCCAGCATATAGTTAGGCAACAAGTTAGGGTTTAAGTGTTATGATGATATCGTATAAAGTGAACAGATGTTAGAATCTTATTCAAAATATGAATATAATTTATTTACTATTATTTACTATATCCTTATAACAAAAAGCCATGCAGATGTAGAAGTGGAGATTTGTTTATGCATTCTAAATTTGTAAATAAAATAAATCTTATATGTAAATTTTATTAAATATATGTAAAGTATAAATGTGTATCTATGTTGACTTTATAAAGTTAACATGAACCCTTTACTAATTAAAAATGAAAACTTGTAACAGAATAAACCAAAGTTGGCAACAACTTCCTTTATTTCTTGAATCTGGAATTAAATAAAGTTGCTTTTAAAGACTATTCTAAATACAAGAAGTGTTATAACACGTTTTTCAAGTCAACTATTCATCTACTTGCTTGAGTTTATTTTTATAACATAATATGTAAAACGGTATTTTTACAATATCAGGTATATTGCAAAATGAAATTATATGTATTTCCAAAGTAGAAGTTTTCCTTCTGAAATTAATTTTGAAAATAAATAACATGCTCTTTGTTACAACTCATTTCCCCTCAAGTAATGCAAAGATAAAGAAAGAACTATTATTTCCTGCCTGCAAGATTAATATCTCAGCAACTACAAATATTCCAAGAATAACTGTAATAAACCAAAATGAAAAAGCATAGCTGATAGCATCTTCAGTTCACCTCTGAAGTATATGCCAAGCCAAGATGAGTTCATAACCAAGGTATTGTCTCTGCCAAACATGTTGGAGCACCTAAGAGACCAAATGAACCTGAATTTAACAAACGTATATAAACTGTTCAACTAGATATAAAGATCAATTTTCTCAATCCATACCATTCTTCAAGGTACCATTTCAGACTCTGTAGGGAATTCAAAGAGATGGACAACTAGCTTCCATTTCCATGAGCCCTGCAATCTGTTTGGGAAATTAGGATTTGAGGGTTTAACAACAAAACTAGCAATAAGAAGTAAGTACAGAGTCGGCCGGGCATAGCTGTACATGGCTGTAATCCCAGCACTTTGGGAGGCCAAGGCAGGTGGATCACTCGAGGTCAGGAGTTCAAGACCAGCCTGGCCAACACGGCAAAACCCCATCTCTACTTAAAAAAAAAAAAAAAAAAAAAAATTAACCAGGCATGGTGGTGCATGCCTGTAGTCCCAGCTACTCAGGAGGCTGAGGCAGGAGAATTTTTTGAACCCAGGAAGTGGAGGTTGCAGTGAGCCGAGATTGTGCCACTGTACTCCAGCCTGGGCGACAGAGAAAGACTCCATCAAAAGAAGAAAGAAGAAGAAGGAGAAGGAGAAGGAGGAGGAGAAGGAGGAGGGGGAGGGGGAGGGGGAGGAGAAGCACAGGGAGTGGGAGTGGGAGGAGGAGGAGGAGGAGGAGGAGGAGGAGGAGGAGAAGGAGAAGGAGAAGGAGAAGGAGAAGGAGAAGGAGAAGAAGAAGAAGAAGAAGAAAAAGAAGAAGAAGAAGAAGAAGAAGAAGAAGAAGAAGAAGAAGAAGAAGAAGAAGAAGAAGAAGAAGAAGAAGAAGAAGAAGAAGAAGAAAGAAGAAAGAAGAAAGAAGAAAGAAGAAAGAAGAAAGAAGAAAGAAGAAAGAAGAAAGAAGAAAGAAGAAAGAAGAAAGAAGAAAGAAGAAAGAAGAAAGAAGAAAGAAGAAAGAAGAAAGAAGAAGAAAAAGGTGGTACTGGGTTGCTTTCCAGGGAAAGGAGATGGCTCTGAGAATGTGAACAAACGAGGCTAGCCTGGTAATCTATCCAATACTAAATAAATTCCATGACACTAGATATAACTTCTTGTCAAGACACTGTCATAGATATTGCACGTCATATGATTTGTATGTGTGCTGTTATACTATCCAACACTCCAAGAATTAGGACACTATTTTTCTATAAAATATGATCTATGACTGGAGCAATTGTGTTGAAAGCCAGTGAATGACAGCTTACTTACAAAATTTCTCTTTTACGGCATCACTTCAACTCCCACTTTAGTAGATTAGCTTTAGGTACATAGGCTCAATTCTCTGAACCCGAACAGATGGAGCACAATATATTTTTCACATGAAATTTTCTACTGGAGCTGGTAGTACATAATCTAGGTAGACAGATTAGAACACTTTCATTTGGCAATGCTCTCTAAATTTGTAATAATATGGCATGTTGTGTTTATGAATTTAGGATTCATGATACACTTCTGCCAATACTAATTCATTTGACCCACACATTAACTGCATGGGGTGGGTATTATCACATTATCCCGTTTCCAGATGAAAAGAAGATTATTCTAGGAAGTCGCCAGATTTGCTTATGCTCACAAATCAAGACACGAAGCCAATTGTTAGGATTCTAGTCATGATTACTGGGCAGGAAACTAAAGGACTACATTTATTGACATATTAAGAATGTAACTTCTTAACAAAAAAATACAACAAAAAAATACCCCGAGTATGTTTTGATAAACACAAATTATAATGGCACGAATATTAAATATTGAGATACAACTGTTTCACAACTCCCCAAGTTTTTCCTCAAGCTAATCTTGTGTTGACTTCTAACCAAGAAATTCTCTAATTCAAGATGTTAGAAATTCCTAACTGAAGATGTTTCACTTAATAAACCCCTTAGTCAGAAAACATTGTACTAGTCACATGTTGCAAATATCCTTCCCTCATTATAAATTGTAAGCATCTATGTACAGACCTTGATTATAACCAATATTTAAAAGCCTTATTCACAGTGCTCTTTGGTCTCTATGATGCCTTTAACATGCCCTTAGGATGTGTCATCAGCAAAGTTATATTAGCTCCCTAGATTTCATTGAATACACCATGTTACCTCAAAGCTTTGAGCCTTTGCACAAGCTACCTCATCCCCTCCATATTCTTCCCTCTATTGTTATTGATGAGCTCCTTATCCTTAAAACTTTGGCTCAGGCATGAACAACATGTGACTAGCACAGTGTTTTCTGACTAAGGGGTTTATTTATTTCTCAGACTAAACCCTCACCATTGTGACCTGGGTTGTTGCTGCCCTTGAATGTTCCTATGCAACCTCTACTTCTTTATTCTTCATGAGCTTCATTCATTTATTTACACATCCTCTTATTCAATATTTACTTAAAAGTCTCCATGCCAGGAACTGTCCTAAACACAGAAAATACAATACAACAGAACAAATAAGATTATTATCCACAGAAAACTTACATTCTAAGTGGAAAAAGACATTGAATAAAGAAGAAAATAATTAATGAATAATATTATTAAAATTATAATCATTATTAAAAGGGAAGTGAACAGGGCAATGGCGTGGAATATATGATGTAATACAAGTGGATGAAAAATTACACAAATAATGTTATCTGGAGAGGCTAGTCAAGTTATAAATTGAGTACTACTCAAGAATAAATTGGAACTAAGAGATGTGAAGGATGAGGTCCAGTCAGACATTTGACAAGCTGGTCTAAGAGCTGACAACTGAGAGTGGCACAAAAGCTTTCAGGTAAAAATGGATTGGAATGGCTGAGAATTCAAAAGCATTCTGATAACTGCAGCTCAATGACCAGTGGGAACGTGGTATTAGATAACTCTGGGGCACATGTAGAAGCTGGAATGTGCAAGACCTGCTGGAATTTTAACTGTATTCTAAAATAAGTGGGAAGACATTGAATAGTTTTAAAGAGGGGAATGACATTTTATTTAAAAAATGTTATTTCAAGAGTTTCCAGTTCAATTTTCTACACAAATACATGATTGTCAATTGACAACTTTTCTTTTCCTGTTTTCCTTCTTCCCAGAGTTCTTCATCCTCCAGAACCAATCTGAATATGTTCGCTTCCACATCAAAGGTAAAATTATTAGCCTTGGAATGTCTCTTCACTACCGATTTAGAAAACAACTTCCCACTTTCCTATGTTGGATATGACACATATTTTTATTTTCAGTCTATATTTCCTGAATCCCCAGCTATACTGTGGTAGCTTTTATAGTTAACAGCTACTTATTCTCTCCCCATCCTCACCATACATCATGCAGGAAAAGGATGTTTCTTCACTCCAGTGACTTTGGGATTCTTTTGGCCAATGGGATGTAAACAGACATTATATAAGGTCTAAGCAGAAGTTTTAGATGCACTTTCATGGTTTGACTCTCTTCCATTCTAAGAAACTTTTCTTGTATTATTTATTTGCTAGTTTCCTCTTTTCCTTTATTTCTGTTTTTTTTTCCCCCTTCTGCAACTCCTGTTAGTGGGATCATTGATTTTCTGCACTGATTCTCTACCTTAACTCATATTTTTCAACCAACTGCCTTAGTTCCTTTCACTTTCTGAGAATTTACTCAATTTTACATTACGATCGTTTTGTTGACTTAAAATCTTGGTATGAACAGCTAGGTAAAATGCATTGTCACTTACTGAAAGTCCTAAGGCTGGTGGTAAAGGAACAGTTTTGCAAGGGAGTTCTATTTCAGACATATTAAATTTGACCACTCTTAGAAATGAAAGAATTTGGACTTAGATTCAATGTCTTAGAAAGAGATATAAATTTGGCTCTTATGAGGTTCTACATGAGATTAAAGTCAATGGAATGGATGAGATCACTAAATGAAAAAAATATATGGTTAGAAAGAAGTCCTACAACCAAGCTATTAGGACCTCCGAGAATTGGAACTTGGGTAGAAGATTATGGGATAGCAAGAAACTGAGAAGGAGTTATGATTAAGATAGGAGTGAATGTTGCAGAAACCAAGAGATTATTAATTGTTATCATAAATGTATGTTAAATGTGCTTTTTTTTTTACCACAGAGAAGAGAACAATCAATTTTTCCTAAGTGGGTTGGGGAAATTTTCACAAAATTTTTGACACGCCTTAAAGGATTAGTATTATTTCACTAGAGAGATAAATAGGGGTGGAAGGGAAAACATTTCAGATAAGAAAAATAGCATAAGCAAACTTCCAAGAGTGTGGAAGGCAAGATATGCATGTGGAAGAGTCCATGGAGACTAGGGCATGATGGAGAAATAAGAGAAATATTAGGTGACATAGAGAGTAAGGCTGGAAATTAGGTTGGAAGAGAAAGGTGGTATCTAATTAAGAAGCACCTCGTATGTCCTGCTAACATACATAACAGTATGAGAGCAGTATCCTGTGATAGCAATAGTTGGTGTTTATAGAGTCTTTGCAATGTTTCTGGCATCATGACAAGCAGTATCATGTATTATCTGACTGAATTATTTAAAAATTTCTGAGAGGTAAACATGCCTGTGTTTCATTTTAAGAACAAAAACATATAACAAGACTAAGAGAGTGACTTAACCTACTTTCATTGTATTAGTCAGTAAAAGCTTACTGCTGTAATAAATAAACCTAGTGCTTCAATGACTTAACCCAGGGAAATTTATTTCTTACTTACATAAGGCCTAATAGCATATGCATTAGAAAGCATTCCATACAGTGATTTGGGGATCCAGGCTTCCTCCATGCTGTGTTCCTAACCCCCGATGAGTTCTCTGAGCCATGTAAATTTATCCGGAAAACGAGAAAAAGAATGTGGAGAACATTATCACCCACCATTACATGCTTAACCACTTGAAGTATTTTCTGCGTTGTATCAACTCTTATTTTCTACTTCCTTTCATTTTCCATGAAGTATCAAATGTTTGGTAAATGGTTGAACATGTACTTAGGAGGGTGTCATAAGTGAGAAATTTTTTTGTTATATGCATCACAGATTTTTAGAAATATATAAGAGCAATTCTTAGTCACTGAAAAGCCACTCTATCTCTTAAGGACAGCAATATCACCAGTGCTGTGTAACTCAAGCCCTCGGCTCCCCTTGACGTTTAGTCCACCACGGGCATCTCCTCTGAGCACGTGGGGATGGTTAGAAATTTCTATGGGCAGAAGATCTCACCTGCTTCCTCCATTTGTCTTCACAATTTCTACCTTGAACATTTCTAGGAGATCTTCTGTTTGCAAAATTGGATGGTGATGACTTGGTGATGAAGGGAGCAATGTGGGTTACGAGCCACTGATATCCCTCCTGTAGTGGGGTCACATAGTGGCCTTAGAAAGATCATGTCCACTCAGAACCTCAGAATGTGTCCTTATTTATAAATAGAGTATTTGCAGTTAATGATCTCCATATGAAACCATTCTGGGTTTAGGATGGGCTTTCAACTCAATTACTGGTATCTCTATAAGAAGAGAAGAGGACAAGGAAAGATTCAAAAAGAAGGCCATTGAAGACAGAGGAAGTGAGAGTTATGTTTCCACAAGCTAAGTGAAACTGGAAGAAGGAAAGAAGGATTCTCTCCTGGGGTCTCCAGAATGAGAATGGCCTTGCCAACACCTTGATTTCAAGCTTGTGGCCTCCAGATTGCCAGAGAATGAATTTCTGCTGTTCTAAGCTACTCAGTTTTTAGTGAAGTGGTTCAGCATCCTTGGTAAACTAACACACTCTGATCTATACCTAGTTTTCACTTTGAACAGACTAGAAACTGCTGAGTTATTTTTCAATTTGCTTTCTCTCAGCATTTCCTAAAATTAATCAGGCACCATTTTCTATAAATTTTACTATGAAATCTTTTGGGTTTATTACTGTCTATATTCACTGTCTGTCCGCCTCCAGCTTATGTCTCAGAGTTTAGGGATTCATTATCACTAGCCTAGAATTGCAATATCTTCCCTGTCTTTAGTCTCTCTTTCAATCCCCATTGCGAGCATGTTTTTTTTTTCCCTTGAAATCATATATGATCAGACTGTCCTTTCCCCAGGAGCCGGGAAATGATTGAGCCTATTATATATCAAAGCTAAGCTAGTAAAATAATGCTTTGTAGCCTAGAACTCTAGGCCTCTTTCAGCATAACAAAATACAAAGGTTATCTGCCAATTCCCTAAAATTAGATTTCAAAGTATACATAGACAGTCCTCCTCTTTTCTTCTTTCAGGACTTCCAAAGCGACAGGAAAAAATCAGAATGGTGGACGATGTGTGTATTCAGGGTTTCTTTAGGGCTGCTGTGACAAATTATTACAAATTTGGTGGCTTAAAAAAAATAAATTTATTCTGTCACAGTTTTGATGAGAGATTCTGGGCATGGATCAGATAGATCTGCCTCCAAGGGCTGCCTCCACTTACTCTTTCTGGAGTATTGAGCAGTGCACTTGAACTCTGGGGCCCCCAGTCCGCTCATCTGGGAAACAGGAATAGTATATTCTTAATTCATATGTTGGTTAAGGGAATTAAAGGAAACAATTCGGACAGACAATGTAGCTTAATGGGTTGCAAACACTCTGAACACTAGTTATTGGTAATATTCAGCAAAACAAGATTTCCGTGAGTATCAGCAATCATATTAACAGACATAAAATCTGTTCTCATTTTCGTACCACATCAGGCATCAGTATGGGCAGAGGATGCATGGCATTCAAAATGAAATCATAGGACCTGGAATCAGGCAGAGCTAATTTGAGTCTCAACTCCACTAGAGCTGCCTTGGACTCTTTTCTTAACTTTTTGTAAGTATTAGCATCCTCATATCTAAAATTGGATTACTAATGGCACCTACCTCATAGGATGGCTTTGAATATCAAGAAAGAGAAGGTAAGTAAAGTACTTCGCATAGACCTTGCACACAATAAACAATTGCAAAATGATAGCTACAATATTATTAAAATAATACTGTCATTTACTCTGATTCTACTAAGCACCAGACCCTATAACAAGTCATTCTGCAGATTATTTCCTTGAAGTCTGGGGACAATTTGATGAGTTAAATACTGCCATTGTCTTCACTTCACAGTTGAGAAAGCACAACTCTAATGACTGCTACAAAGTTCCAGGGTTAGTAAGTAGAGGATGGAGCTAGAGCTCAAACCCACAAAGTCTAGCACCAGAACAGCCTCCTAAACATCTAATACCATAAAAAGCATTTAATACACTTTAATAGGATACGTTGTCTGCCCCTGAGCACTCATTAATGAACTCTTTTGGACACCCAAGGCCCCATGCTAAGCCAGGGGTCAGTAATCCAGAGTGAGGGCTTCTCAGTTAAGACCTTAGAACTCATATCTGGCACGCCAGGGCTTTGCAGAGCTTGAGGATGGGGCAGAAAACTGCTTTGAACTACAAAATCTACAAACTAGACGTTGGGGAGAACAACATGAGAACTCAGTGTCCCCAAAACAAAGAAGCTTTATAGATCCAGCAAGTACCAATAAAGCCACCAGACCATTTGCAATAATTCATATTAACTTTCCCAAACACATGAGCTGATCTCTACCCTCAAGAAAATTCTTTTTGAATTTATATACTATTGAATTTGAATACCTTATTGTTTTATAAAAATTAAAAGAATACACAGTGCATTTCTAAATAAAATACCAAAACTTCCAGAGGAGTTTTGGCATATTATAATATTTTAATTATAGATTTAAAATTTTATTATTTATTTATCTGAAAATTAAAGAAAATGTGAAATAAAATAAATGTTTATAGTTTGAAATTTTCTTAATAAATGACAATCAAATTGTGTTTATGGATATTAAGTGATGGGACATCAGCTTATTATCACATATAGCAAAATATAAATCATACAATTCCCTCCTTGCTGCTTTCCTAAATCCCTATATTCCCATTTCTAATTGTCCATTTACAATAGGAAAACCAGATCCTATTTATTCACAAACTAGCATTTTATTTCATCCAGTTTCAAACTTTTAATCACTACTCCTCTGCAGAAGAAGCTCTGAGAATATTCCGTCTGCTAGTTCCCTGTTTCTAAAGGCAGGGACAAGACACCCAATACTATTTGGAACCAGCTGAGTCACCTCCAAGTACCTTCAGGCAGTTGATTCCAGAGGCTTTTATTCATGAAAACCACTGAGGCCACCATGCAACTGTAGCCTGGGAGGTTGCCATGGCAACATGTGAACATGACCCCACAAATGCAGATGCAAGTGTAGTCACATCCAGCACAGTCGACAAAAAGACACTACACGACACCCAGCTGCACACAGGGTATAAAATCATCAATATGTGAGCTTGGAAAATACATCGAAGTAAAGTAATATTATATATACACCCGCTTGAGCATTGGTTCCGGTAGCCCGGGATTATGTTTGAATCCCCCTTTTTTCCCTTGCCCTCAATGGCCAATCTTTATTATCAACTTCCATATGGAAAACGTGTCTTCTTATCTCCATCTCTCCATTTCCATCACCTTGGACTAGATCATTGCAATCTTTCACTCAGATGACTGCAACAGTCTCTGGTCAATTAGCTTCTCTCCTGCAACATTCCATGCTCCTCACACCACTCCAAGGATGAACTTCACCTACATGTTACTTTCTAAACACCACACTCCAGTAAAGGAGCCAGGCTTGGAAGGCAGAAACAAGATGTACCTGGAATAATTATGACAAACAAACAAACAAGGAAGTACCCCAAAACTGATGGGAATATGTTGAAAGAACAAATGACCCAGGTTAAATGAGCTGCCACTGACCAAGTAAAGACAATTTGTGCCACAAAATGAATAATGCAGGGATAGATTTGACACCATAGATAAAACCAGAATCTATGAGTTTGTACTGAGAATAAATGAATAAATACATAAGCAAGTAAACAATTTTTAAGTAAGAAATAAGTAAATAAGAATGATAAGTAATGTAAAAAGAAGAGTTATAAAATTTAACCATCATAATCATAATTGGTTAAGGTAAGTATTACTAGTAGTGCTAAATACTACTAAGTAAAGTTTAATAAAAAACTGCATGTTTACAGATTCTCAAAGTATCCCCCAAGAAAGGGAAAAATGATAAACTTTCTAGTGTAGAAACCTAGCAGATTTTTCCACCTTACACAATTAGTCCAAGTTAATACCACTAATTAATGGGACAAAGTGAATAGCTTATTTTCTAATGTAATGAAGTAAGACAGTCATAATTTCTGTAGTATTCCTGTAAAAGGACATTGCTTCCGTGGTATTCCTGCCAAAAATGCATTACCTGAATGTAATCATGATGGAGCATCGAACAACTTCAAATTAAAGGGCTGTGAATTTGTACCTCAGTTGACCTATACTCTTCAAAATGGCAATGTCAGGAAAGACAAAGTCTGAGACCTCTTCCAGACCAAGAAGACAAAGAAGTCATGGCAAATGGATGCAGTGTGTGATCCTGGAATGAATCCTGGATCCAGACAATGGAGGATAATTGTTTGTAAAGAACTTACAGAGACAATTGGAAAATATAATGGTTTTTTTGTTTTGTTTTGTTTTGTTTTGTTTTGTTTTTTGGGCAGGGTCTCACTCTGTCACCCAGGCTGGAGTGTAGTGGTGCGATCTCAGCTCACAGCAACCCCCGCCTCCTGGGTTCAAGCAATTCTCCTGCCTCAACCTCCTGAGTAGCTGGGAGTATGGGCGCCCACCACTATGCCTGGCTAATTTTTGTATTTTTAGTAGGGACAGGGTTTCACTATGTTAGCCAAGCTGATCTCGAATACCTGACCTCAGGTGATCCACCCGCCTCAGCTTCCCAAAGTGCTGGGATTACAGGTGTGAGCCACCACACTCAGCCTAAATATTCTTTATGTATTAGATAGTACATTAATTTTATAATTAATAAATTTGGTGATTGCATTGGAGTTACATAAGAGGATGTCCTTTTACCTTGGAGATACTGAAACACTTTTGGGTAAAGGGCCATGATGTCTATAACCCCCATTTGAATGGCACAGTAGCAATAACAATAATAATAATTCTTTTCTATATAAAGAGAGGATACATAAGTCACAAATTTAGAGTGTAAAGAAATTCATTGTACTATTTTTGCAAATTTTCTGTTCGTTTTTTTTCAAAATAATTGAACATTTCAAAATTCTTAAATATATATTTTTTCTGATTGTTTTAAATCTCTTCAATATTTCCCATTTCTGTTATAGTAAAATTAAATTCCTAAAATGTCCCAACCATCACTGCAGCCTCACACAGATCAAATCTAATGATCTTATGGGTTTCTTTCATTTCCAAGAAAATGCCATGAGCTTTCACTATCTGCTGATACTTTCTTTTCCCTTTTTGCATATTTGGCTATCTATCTATCTATCTATCTATCATCTGTCTCATCTTTTCTTTATTTTATAAAGCACCCAGATTAATAAAGGTCAGCTCCTTAGATAAGTCTTCTCTGCCTAATCCACTCCTGTTCCCAGTTTTCTCTATCAATCCTTCATCTATTTCCAACATAACACTTTCAAAACTGATGTTATTCAATTTCATCACCTGTTTCCTTATTTGTCAGTAACAGTCATTTGAGTTTACCTGATGCTTCAAAAGTCAGGAAATACAAATACCTTGTCCACTGCCCTATTTCCACCCTAGTGCCTTAGTACAGTAGGGCCACCTGAAAGAATGGATACGCTTAGATGCCTATTTGCCAACCATTTGTGCAATGACAGGCTAGGCAAACACATATGGTCTCCCTCCAGTTCCTTCCTACCTCCGCCTCTTTAATAGCTCAGTAGTTGCAAGGGGACTTCTCTCTCCCTCCATTTCTCCCTGGCCCTTTACCCCAGTGGTCCCCATGGCATCATTTAGGGAGTTTCCTGCTCTGTACTAAAGGTTAGCTTGATACATACACGTCTAATGCAGCCAACCCTTAGTGTTCTGTATGTAACAAAGTGATTTTCCAGCCTCTGTCATTTGAAACTAGTGCATCCTGAGTAGGTCCATTCCACTCTTGAGTGCCTTTCAGGATTAGAAAGTCTTTTATCTTAGTTCTCTTTCATTTGTCATTGCACTCACCACAGTTCTTGACCCACTCAGAAAAATCTTAATCCCTTTTCTATATGACAATGTTTCCGATATTTGAGGTTTCTTATTTTTTATTCCTAGCTTTTCTCCATTGGTCTTTTCTCCTTTGGTCTTATGAAAACATCTCTCTCCCTTTTTGAGAAAATAAATGCATGTTTCTTTGGTATTGGAATATTTTCTCAGTGTCTTAGTTGGGGAGGGGAGCATTTTCTTCATGTCTTTGCTGTGAATTAAAGCAAAAATGAATGAAAAGAATATGATACCTGGTTTTACTCTTTTAAGTCAGTGAAACGTGCTGTTTCTAAAAGCACTGAGACTATATTCCCTTTCTGAGCTTTTTTGAAGGTTTTCTTCAGATACATTCTCTCTCAAATTAAGCTTTCTTTTATTGCAATTTAGTGTACATGAAATAAATGGCCACGTCTATGTGAAGAACACTAGTATTTGAGGACTTATGTCACTGCTTACTTTATGTTACTATGTCATTTCTTTTCCATGTTGTGCTTATCATATGGGTATAATTATCCTCATTTTTTACATTAGGAAATGAAGGAGTTAAATAACTTGTCCAAAAGCAGACAACTCACAAATGAGTAAGATTGAATTTCTACCTTCATTTTATATCAAGTTGTTCAATGAAACAAAAAGAAGAACTTAAAGAACAAAACACTGTAAATAAATTAGCCAGATGCTGGTACTAAGATTGCAAAACAGAATAGATATGCAACAAACCACTAAAGAAGATTACTAAATGCAATTAAGAAAAAAAAAGATCTGAAGCAGTGTTTGATCACAAGTGAAATATTAGTACATACCTTTCTAGTGGTTGGCACAGGAGTGATGTTGGCAATAGGATTTGAGGAACAGAGGTGATATAATAATATAACACTAAAGTGAAAGAATGAGTAATCCTTTTAGCAAGTCAGATCCTTATTATCATAATGCCTAATATTGATCATCAGCCTTTAAAAAATTCTAGAATAATTGGAGAGCGTTCAAGAAATACAAACAGAAATAATGAAATTGGCAAAAAATAGTATAATAAGGCACCCAAATTACTTGCTAAAAATGAATATACAAATTAATGAATGAAATTGGCTCTTTATACTAGAACAAAAAAAATATACGAAATGGTGACCTGATTACAATCTTGAAGGATTGAATGGGGTTGTTCTCTGCATCTGTAGAGATTTTAAAAGCGATATTTAAAAGGGGATCTTTTCATGAGATTTTAAGAATAACTCCTCTGTCATCAAAATGACACAATAGTGAAATAGAGTGTCTTATAAGTGGTGGACAGATGTTCATAAATAATTAAGAACAGAATAGAAAATGATTTGTTAGAAATGATTTTGACTTTTGGGGTCAGAATGCATGGGTCTAGACTATTACTTCCATTGTAACTCTTTCCTCTCACTCAAGGACATCCCGGTTTAATCCACTCACTGTCATAAAAATAAAAATCTCTCTCCTATTAAATATTTCAACAGAAGTCCCACTGAATACATTCCTAAGTTTAACAATTATTGCCCACAGAAAGAGCAAATTAATATCAACAACAGTGACAAGTAGCTTCTGTATTTGTCCATGTCCTCTGAGAAACAGTGGTCAAGACTGAATCTAATGTGAAAGAAAATCTTAAGGAAAACACCTGTCACTGAAAATGGGAAGAGGCTGGGAGTGCCATCAGATCTCCATGCATTTCTATCTCAAGTGAAGGAGAGAAGGGAGAAAGGAAGCTTGGGTAGAAACATCTTAGACTGCAGAGCAATTTTAAAGGGAATTCAGCAAGACTGTTGAGGAGTCCTTGACCCAAAGTCACCTGTCAGAAAGAATCTACTCATCACCTGATCTCCCAGGAACTGTCTGTCTCGGTGTCTTTGCCAAAGTCATTAGCACTCGCACGGCAATCAATTTCTGAATCACCAACTTATACCCTAAATCAGTTTCACTTTCTTCAAAAGTCTGAAAGGCACTTTCCCATGTCCACCAAAGTCACAGTTTCTTATGTCCTAATTTTGTGCCACTCACTGCGTCCAATACTCTGAGGCGTGTTGAATTTTTACAAAACTGTCCAATATCCCATCTCTTTGACTCAAAAGCTTTTGCTCTTAACCTCCACTACCTGCCTTCTACAATACTATTCCACCTCCCTCTATGGCACACTACCCTGATCACCCTTTAAAAATATCCAGAAGTCATAATTTAGGCTATGATTTCAAGCTATTTGTGTGTGCTTTTTGTTGTGATACAAAGAGAAAGAATAGATCAATCTAACCCTTCAAATGTTTAAAAAGTGTACATGGGCAAGAGCTTCATGTCTAAAACACCAAAAGCAATGACAACAAAAGCCAAAATTGACAAATGGGATCTAATTAAACTAAAGAGCTTCTGCACAGCAAAAGAAACTACCATCAGAGTGAACAGGCAACCTAAAGAATGGGAGAAAATTTTTACAATCTACTCATCTGACAAAGGGCTAATATCCAGAATCTACAAAGAACTCAAACAAATTTACAAGAAAAAAACAAACAACCCCATCAAAAATTGAGCAAAGGATATGAACAGACATTTCTCAAAAGAAGACATTTATGCAACCAACAGACACATGAAAAAATGCTCATCCTCACTGGCCATCAGAGAAATGCAAATCAAAACCACAATGAGATACCATCTCACACCAGTTAGAATGGCAATCATTAAAAAGTCAGGAAACAACAGGTGCTGGAGAGGATGTGGAGAAATAGGAACACTTTTACACTGTTGGTGGGATTGTAAACTAGTTCAGCCATTGTGGAAGACAGTGTGGCGATTCCTCAAGGATCTAGAACTAGAAATACCATTTAACCCAGCCATCCCATTACTAGGTATATACCCAAAGGATTATAAATCATGATGCTGTAAAGACACATGCACACTTTTGTTTATTGCAGCACTATTCACAATAGCAAAGACTTGGAACCAATCCAAATGTCCATCAATGATAGACTGGATTAAGAAAATGTGGCACATATACACCATGGAATACTATGCAGCCATAAAACAGGATGAGTTCATGTCCTTTGTAGGGACATGGATGAAGCCGGAAACCATCATTCTCAGCAAACTATCACAAGGACAAAAAACCAAACACTGCATGTTCTCACTCATAGGTGAGAGTTGAACAATAAGAACACTTGGACACAGGGCGGGGAACACCATACACCAGAGCCTGTCATGGGGTTGGGGGAGGGAGGAGGGATAGCATTAGGGGATATACCTAATGTAAATGACGAGTTAATAGGTGCAGCACACCAACATGCACATGTATACATATGTAACAAACCTGCACGTTGTGCACATGTACCCTAGAACTTAAAGTTTATAAAAATAAATAAATAAATAAAAATAAAAAGTGTACTTTGATGAACAGCACAAATTCCCTTAATAGGTTTGTACACAATTTGTGACCCAGCATTTTCATGATCACTACTTACCAGTAGCTATATGTTCATGAAGACCTCTCAGTATGTATTACACCCATATTGCTTATATATTTCTGTTGTAGATTTATCTTATTTCTGAAAGTCTTGAACACAACTAGCATTTACCTCCTGTGGATACATGCCTCCTACATCTTGAAATGCATTTTCCTTTTATCCTTTTCCAATGCTACTTCAATTTTTCATCTTGTATTTTGGGACTGTTGCTTTTATCACTTGCTTTTCAACTTGATCTCATTGAGAAGTTTTACGAATATGCTTTGTGTTCCATCTGAGCTTTTAAGCAACAAACCCTAGGTCTAAGCACCAAATTTGCAAGCGAAAATTCCACCAATTATTTGCTTTTTCTGAATATGCCTTTGATTCTCTTCTGGAACATGATTTCATCAACTATCTAATAACAGCAATTGGGTGTTTTCTTTTTTTCAATTTTAAAAATTATTTTCATTAAGGTATACCTCACATGCAATGAATCAAGCTATTTAAAATATAGTCTGTCATTCTGGCACACAAATGAAGTCACGTAAACACCAGCACAATCAAAGTGTAGAATAGCTTCATCACCTCCCCAAATTCCCTCGTGGATCTCTGTTGTTAGCTCCTACCCCCACCATCAGCTCCTAATAACCATTTATCTTTCTCTATCTCTGTAGTTTTGGCTTTTCAATGATAGTATATCAATGGAAGCATATGATATGTAACCTTCATGTCTGGCCTCTTTCACTTAATATAATGAGATTCATATATGTGAACATCTAGAGATAGGAGAAAATTATATCTGTTGCAGAAAGATTAATTTGGTAAGTTTATTTCATTGAACACATTATCCCTATGATTTATTGAGTTCCTATCCATGTGTCACACCATGGACTTGCTGCTTTCCCTATATCATCCCATTCCATCCTTATTACAATCCAGCAACAACAGTATTAAGACATCCATTTACAGATAATAAAATTGAGGGTCAGAAGATTTAAGTAACTTATCTGGTATCACAGTTAGTAAATAAGTGATGTGCAACTCTTAGTTGGAAATGTCCACATTCAAAGTCTATGCATTTTCAATTGCACTATTGCTTCAGCCTTAACTTTGCCTTAGAATATAATCTAAAGTAACATTTTAATGCTACTATATATAAACTTTCATCTGTAAAGCCAAACAGTGTATCTTCCATCTGTAATAATGACATAGAAATGGCTGTTCTTCTACTGTATCTATTGTAAAACCTGGCTGGTTATAAAAATATTTTTATTCTGTTCTATACTATCTGGTTTCACTATACTAGATGGTCCAAATTTTTATATTTCAGTTCTAAAATACTCTTGCTATTATTAGTAGATCTACTTTTTGGGAAAATTGGCACAAAATCTTTTACTTATTTGTTTTGAATCTATTTTAATTATATAAGCATAAGAATGAAACGTATTAGGATATGCATGCATATACCAAAATGATCTAATGTTCCAGCATTTCAATAACATAATATGTTGATTTGGATTGTGAAGTACTATGTTTAAATCACATAAAGAAAACTCATAGATACTTACGAAATTCAGAAGCTGTTTTATAGACAGTTTATATAAAATTAACATTGAATCATAAAATTGAACATCATTTTTGTAAAGAACAAAAATTCAGAAAAATTTATTTTAAATCCAGAAATAAAAGGCAGAAAACCTTTGCACTTTTACATGAATGCACCTTAGGAATTCACACAGAAACTCCTTCATTTTTTCCACCCCACCTCATAATCTCTCATATAGGAATAACTTTAAACAAATTATGTCTGTAGTCTCCACTGATATTATAGCATTGACTTTGGGAGGTAGACATCATGAATTTAAATCCCAGCTCTGCCTTTATTTTGTGCTTTTATTTTTTAATCATGTGCTTTATCTTTTTTAATCTTATTTTCTGCCTAAACTTATTTTCTCTTTCCTTATCTTTATTACTTAAAATAATAATAAACTCTATCATTGGTAATTTATCATTGTAACTCTATCATTGGTAATAATAAACTCTGTCATTGGTAATTTCAAACATACAAAATGTTCTACCATTTTGAAACATGATAGAGAATTTTAAAATATACATCTACATGCATACATATATAGCCTGAATTTTCCTCTACCTCACAAACTTCGGGGTACAACATCTAATATGAAGAGTTAAAAGCAAATTTCATGAAGTGTAGGCCTATTTACACCTCCTCATTCTCCATTTCTCAGAATTTCATGGCTGTCTCTAACAGTTCCACGAATTCTTCAAGGCAGTCTTACCTGCACTCATGGATCAATGTGACCTCGGCGATTCCAATATCCACCATACAGTCCATTTAGACCCTTCAGCTCTGTGTTTCTCCATTGCCATGGTTATCTGCTACCCCAGAGTTTGACGTTAATTCTAATGGATTCGCATGGTGCTATCATAGCTTGGCTGTTTTCTGACTAAGTCTTTCAAGTAATAAGTTGAATGTGTCTGACCCTATATGAACATACATCTGTGAGGGTCTCAATGCTGAGCTATTGGGTTTTCCCTACATATCTTCATGTCTTCATGAATAGGGTGATGAGATCAATTGAGATAGCACTGGCTTCCCTATACCACAACCACAATTTCTTTCCAGCCATGAGACCTTATTGCTGAAGCTACTTGCCATGAAACAATTCCTTATTAATTTAAAGCAAGGCCTTAAGCCAGAAAATGGCAGGTTTCTGTGTGTGCTCTCCCACATCTACCACTACAACCACAAATCTTTTTCAGACGTAGCTGGGGTGCCTCAACTCAGATTAAGGACATAGTTTTTGAGTTTTTATTTTGTATTGTTTTACCTTCAGTCTCACATCCAGCCATGTAAATTAACGATACAAGCAGGAGTTTGGAAAGGGTCTCCACAAACTAAATCTCTGAGTCTCAGCTCCATTCCCATGTAGATCTCTTCTACAGAAATAAGGGCTGAGAACTGACAGTCTATGTAAGATGCTGGGCATTATAGGCTATCATATAGTGGGTATTCAGTACATCTGATTGTCCTTTCCTTGCTTGTAGGAGGCAAAGATCCTTCTCATAAAGCACCTTTTCTCATTTTTTAGTGTTCTTTCAATGATCTTTATCACATTGCTATGCTAAAAATAGTTTATAGGTATTTACTGAGTGAACAAATAAAAGCTTGAGTAAGAATGATAAACAATATTTAATAGAAAGACAAACAAAATTATCCCTATGTGAAAATCTTACCACTTAACTGCCTTGTGCCCCATTTCCTAAGATGTATAATGAAACATCAAGATAAAATGATTCATTTCTGGATGCCTTATATTTCATAAAACATTGAATCAATTAGATGAATATAGGTAAAACTTCAAAGCTATAGTCTAAGCAACGACTTTCAAAGCCTAATCAAAACTCAGAAAAAGATTAAAAGTACATTTTGCAAATAATGATTGACACTATAATTAAAAAGGTGAAATTGTCAATTACACTAAAATCTGTACACAGTGCACTAACATTTTTTAAAGTGTTTTATTTGACTATGAAATGAATTTAATTCTTCTTGCTTCACCAAATGAAACATTATATTTGCTTTGAAATAGCTTACCTTTCTGTTTTAAATTATTCAGAAAGGTAGGATATATCTCTGGCATATTTTCATTATAAATGTCCAAATAACTTTGTCTTGTAAGAAATGTCATTTTAAAATGAACAATTATAAAAGATGAAGGGATTTAATATTTCCAACTCAAAGATGGTTTAAATAGGCTATTTTTATCAAGACTTTGATATTATTATATCAACTTTCTTATGTGATGATCTCTTCATTTAGGCTAATCACACTCTCACAATAAGAGTAAATTTCATCCATCTCCTAGAGAAAGAGAAATGTAATAAATATTATAACAACAAGAAAATGTCTTCATATTCAGAGTAACAAGACTCAATCTGGCCCTTGGGTGACTTTGGGTCTTACTCCCTCATATTTGCCTGTGATAGTGTCTGCAATTGATCTGATTCATTCTCTGTCATTCCACTATCAAATTAATGTACATACTTTATAGACCTATTTGGATCACTAGGTTTAAAATTATAAGGAAGATTTATACAGAAAAAACAAATTATCCCGTTTAGAAAACACCTGTGTGTTTATTGATAATGCTTGGTGGTTTGAGGTGATTTATATCAGCATGAATATTGCCTGTTATTCAAATGCAGTCAAATATTTTAGAGGTATATTTCATATTGGTTTCTCCATTTCTATAATCCTTCAGGATACTGCAGTGTTATTATGGTATTTTAGTTTTTTTAAATTTTTCACAAAATCACTATTTGTAGTTTTGTTCAATTTCAGACACTCATTCGTTGATCTAAGATGGTTAGCATGATTCCTAGTGGCAATTATTTACTAAATGGTAACAGTTAGCTGGTAATTAAGTCCTATTGAATAAGTAGTTCCTAGTGCTAGCTAACTGAGAAATATAAGCTTCTTTTACTAAAGTTCTTGGATAGCCTCTCTTCACAACCCTATACAAATGATTTATTGGATGTCAAGGACCCTCCTTAGTGGAACTTAGATATCGGTCCTGGAACAGTCCTAGTTACCTTTTTTAAATGTTTTTAAGACTGTGAATTATAATACCTAGATTTCTCTTCTTTCTCTTTCATCTTATGGACCTCTTTCTCAAGACCCTTTTTCATGGAAGAACCCCTTGTACATCTAAGTAATACATACTTTCCTCCAAAGGAGAGACTTAAATCACACTGGTTTCTGTGTAGAAGATGGAAGTACTGTTGGTTTTGTTAGAGTCGACCTGGTTTCCAATATTCGACATCCACGATGAGTGGATAGGCAGAGGAGATGAAGGACTACATGTCCCTGATTTTAAGCAGGGAACATATTTTCAAGCATAAAAAAGCAATAAAAACATAGATAAGTCCATGACTTGGCATCTTCATGTAAATTATATTCACAAACATAATAAATTATTTTCAAATTAAAAATTAGAACCATTAGGCCAGGTGTGGTGGCTCACACCTGTAATCCCAGCACTTTGGAAAGCTGAGGCAGGCCGATCACCTAAGGTCAGGAGTTTAAGACCAGCCTGGCCAGCATGGCAAAACTCCATCTCTACTAAAAATTTAAAAATTAGCCGAGTGTGGTGGTGCACACCAGTAATCCCAGCTACTTGAGAGGCTGAGGCACAAGAATTGCTTCAACCTGGGAGGTGGAGGTTGCAGTGAGCTGAGATCATGCCACTGTACTTCAGCCTGGGAGACAGAGCGAGACTCCGTCTCAAACACAAATTAGGACCACTGTAGGCCTTAAAAATAAGGTCTATACACCTATAAATTGTCTTTATTTCAAATTAGGAATTCAAATTTATTATTCATAAAGACAAAGATAAATGTGAGCTATTTTAAAAAGATCCTAGAGCATCGTAAAAGGGCAGTAAGGCAATATCAAAAAAGTAATGTCTAATTTTAAATCTTTTTACTGAAAACTATCTAAAAAGCTATTTTATAGTTATTACTTTCTAAGCCATTAAAATGATAATTTTTAAGCTACTAGTGATTTTCACATAAACATAAATACATACTTATATTTATTTATGTTTTAAATATTTTAACATATTTTAAATATTATCACTTTTGACTGAGGATTAATGTCAGGAGCCAGGATAACTGTGCCTTTCAAGTTTTCAATTCTCAGTTTTTCATTGTCAACCATTACCCATAACTCTGTGAGTACATAAGATACAACCACGAAACAAAAAGAAGTTATTTGTGTAAGACTTGTCCACAGGGTCAACCACTGAGAAACGGAAGGGCTGAATAACAGGGCTTTTTGTTTCAACGTTATTCAGTATTCATCCATTTTATACTGGAGCATCTACCATACCAAGCAATGTCTAGATGCTGAAGATTCAATAGTGAACAAGACAGAAAGCCCATCCCGACATATCAAATCTGGGGGCTTAAAAGCATCAAAATACAATGTGATGAATGATGTTCAGAGGTATGTTTAAACAGGCATGAGATCAGAGTGAATGGAGCCATACATAATTCTAGGGAAAGGTTTCACAGAGGAAGCAGCACTTGGGCTGAATCTTTTTTTTTTTTTTTTTAAGTAAATTTTGTAAAAATTATCTCCCACTCTGTCAACCCAGCAATCCCATTACTGGGTATATACCCAAAGGAATATAAACCATTCCATTACAAAGATATATGCACGCCTATGTTCATTACAGTACTATTCACAATAGCAAAGACATGGAATCAACTCATATGCCCATTAGTGATAAACTGGATAAAGAAAATGTGGTACATATGCACCATGGAATACTATGCAGTCATAAAAAGGAACAAGATCATGCCCTTTGCAGGGACGTGGATGCAGCTGGAAACAATAATCCTCAGCAAATTAATGCAGGAACAGAAAACCAAGCACCACATGCTCTTACTAAAAAGTGGGAGCTGAATAATTAGAACACATGGTCACAGAGAGGGAAACAACACACACTGGGGCCTGTTGGGAAGTGGAGTGGAAGGAGGGAGAGCATTAGGAAAAATAGTTAATGCATGCTGGTCTTATCACCTAGGTGTTGGGTTGATAGGTGCAGCAAACTACCATGCCATGTGTTTATCTACGTAACAAACCTGCACAGCCTGCACATGTATCCCGGGACTTAAAATAAAAATTTCAAATTAAAAAAAAATAAAGTAAATTTTGTGTGTTTTACAAATCATAAAAATAATCAAAACTCATTACAAAGTTGGAAAATACAGAAATGTAAGAAGAAATAAGAAAATACAATCTTTACTAACATTTTGGTGTATTTCATTCAATGTTTTTAGTGCAAAGGGGGCTTATATTTTATGTAGCAAAATTCATGGTATATATAAAACGTTTCAAAATAGCACTATGCCATAAGTAAGTTTTTATCTTATTATATAGTATTGTAAGCATCATTTTTTTCAGACACTTCTTTTTAATCAAAGAGCAATCCATACATGTCACAAAAAATACTAAAAGCACATTAGAAAAATTTAAATCATCTGAAGTCTTTCCAATGTTCCCGTGACCTATTTTTCCTTGTTTTTGTTTCTACATTTAATTTGGCATGTTGGGATATAATTTACATAAACATCCTCCCATAATTTGTTGATTTTTAATATTTGGCTATTTTAAATAATTCAGAGAGGAACATCTTTGTTCAGATTTTTTTTTCACATTTGGGATTATTTCTCAAAAATATATTATAAAATACAGAATTGCTGGGTGATATGGTTTGGCTGTGTCCCCATCCAAATCTCATCTTGAATTGTAGCTCCCATAATCCCACATATCATGGGAGGGACCCAGTGGGAGTTAATTGAATCATGGGGGCGGGCTTTTCCCATGCTGTTTCGTAATAGTGAATAAGTCTCACAAGACCTGATGGTTTTATAAAGGGCAGTTCCCCTGAACACTCTCTCGTCTGCAGTCATGTAAGACATGCCTTTGCTCCTTCTTTGCCTTCAGCCATGATTTTAATGTTTCCCCAGCCATGTGGAACTGTGAGTCTATTAAATCTCTTTTTCTTCATAAGTTACCCAGTCTTGGGTCTTTCCTCATAGCAGCATGGGAATGGACTAATACACTGGGCTACAGAGAAACTGGCTTATGCAGAATACATAGACTTATCAGTGGATTTGGGTGCAGGGATGGGAAGAAGAATATACACTTCCCAGGCAGAGGAACAAACATCCCCAATTCATGAAGATTCAAGTCTGTAGCTGCCAAACAACCTTGGCTGAGCTGATGTACAGCTCACTCTTTGATTTAAGGTCTCAGAATGAGCCCTCCTCCAGTGTCACAAGTTTTTCCATGCTGTTCAGGTGTATAAAATCATATTACAAATGCTGAGAACTTCCTCATCTTGCAGAGATGCTAACATTGTAATTACTGAAAGTTATTAGTAGGCCAAGCTACTGAAAATGACCTATAAGACCAGCTGCGGTAAGTGGAAAACATAAAAGGCCTGCTGATTATAGAAGGCAAAATTTTCTTAGGGCCTCAGATAATGATGAATAGTCAGATTGCCTAATTAAGGTCACAGAAAATAATATAATCTGTAAGGTCTCACCAATTCTAAAATTCCATGTGGCAAAAATAACATCTAATGGTTTCCCTCACTGTGATTCTGCTGGACACCTGGCCAGTATAATTACTTCTACCGCAAATTCTTTCGTGAAATGAGGTTTGTTACATATAAATAAATGAATAGATAGATACTCCTATCAGCAGACGGGATTTTAAAACATTCCATATAATTGGCCGGGCGCGGTGGCTCAAGCCTGTAATCCCAGCACTTTGGGAGGCCGAGACGGGCGGATCACGAGGTCAGGAGATCGAGACCATCCTGGCTAACATGGTGAAACCCCGTCTCTACTAAAAAAGAAATACAAAAAACTAGCCGGGTGAGGTGGCGGGCGCCTGTAGTCCCAGCTACTCGGGAGGCTGAGGCAGGAGAATGGCATAAACCCGGGAAGCGGAGCTTGCAGTGAGCTGAGATCCGGCCACTGCACTCCAGCCCGGGCGACAGAGCCAGACTCCGTCTCAAAAAAACAAACAAACAAACAAACAAACAAACAAAAATTCCATATAATTTGTATCTCATTGAAAGACAAGGGAAATTGTTATTCAGAGCAACCGATGTAGAGTACCAGTATAAAAATTCTAAAATCATGCTGTTTTTATATCCTTTCAATTTTTGTGTGAATTGGTGTCTTCCAAGCAGCCTGCAGCTGTGATAAAGGACCCATTAAATTTTTTTATGAAGTTCACACTTTATTTGCTAAATGGGAAACTGGGGAATAGTAACTACATTGAAGCAAATAGTACTCATCTTACCCTGTAGACCATTTTTCCCAATTTCCTTAGCACAGATTTGTATTAAGGAGTTTAATGAACAGAAGCTACGATATTACAGCATTAGTTTTCAGGGAGTACACAGACTGCATATGAACTGTTAGAATTACCAGGAAGCCTCAATTCCTAAATGCCCACAAAGTAACCTTTCCATCAAATTTCCCAGTTTCCCCGTTTTTCCTGCAATTCCAATGAGTAGACCAATTAAGACGTCCTCTAAAACCTATTCTCTTTGAGTGTTTTAACATATTCATTTCCATAGAATGAGAATGATCATTTACCCTGACCAACAGTTCTATTGTCCCAGTATAATTATTAATAGTGCCCAGCTTCCCTCAAAAATTTGGATGAGAAACGATATGCTCATCCTGCATATAAATGACCCTTACAAATATTTGGGGAGCAAGTCAGACAAAACAATACATTTGGAAATTTAACCACTCTCCACTCTATACACAAAAGAAATGCTCAGTAAAATGAATCTAAAGAACTAAAATCCTTTCTGAGCTCAAAGGCAAGAAAGCAAAATGTCTACGTGCCAAAAGGAGAAAAAGAAAACCCACAGCCTTAAAGGTAATATTTGAAACCCTGTGGCTAACTGCCAAGGTCTTTGAACCACATATAAATCCAAGAACTGGAGTTTTGATGCCAGCGATGGGATAAAATTTGGTATCAGAAAGCCAGGATGGGGATCCTTTCATTAAAATAGAACCTGGAAAAAAGTTGACTTGCCCACAAATGGTCATGGGAAATTTTCTACCAGCTGGCACAGATCTTTGGCATGAAGGCCATCTGTGGAAACTGAATGACTAAATAGAGATCTGCGCACAGCATTTTTTTAGAGTACATGTATTTGAACCACATTTACAAAACCCAGGTTGTATAAAAACCCCAAGAAACAACCCTCTAAAACTGCCCACAACCAGAGATCTCCACAGTGTGAGGAATTTGTCATTTTCAAAGGATAGTTTTCACAGAAACCCAGGTCATAAACAAATGCCATAAAAATTTGAGCAAGTCTAACACCAAGAAAGATTGATTAGAGACACAAAAAGAAGATAATTGAACGAGAAACTCAAAAGAGAAATCAGATAGAATCTTTAGAAGTATATGTAAACTGTTCAGAGAGATAAAGTTATGCCAAACACAAAATAAGAGATCATGATACAGAAACAACCAGATTTGGGAATGAAACAAGTGTGAATCTTAGAAATTTTTAAAAGTTGTGGAAATTTTCTTAAAAAAATAAAAATTACAGGTTGATTAGACATGGCTGAAAAGGTAATTAATGAAAACAAATAGAAAAAAAGTCAGAAGGACTTGTAAAGTTATAAAAGAAGTAACAGGATCCACAGTGAAACACTTGAATCTGAATCTTGACTCCACCATTTACTACTTATGACCTTGAGAAAGTCACTTAATTTGTATTTCATTTCTTCATCTATGTATTTAGAATAATAATGTACCTATTATGCTGTTTCTGTGAACATTAAATGAAACATGTATAAACCATACAACACATTGCCTGCATTGGCTATTTAGCTAACCAAAGAGCATTATTTTCCCTTTCTCTCTTCTCTCAACAACTGTTTGCTGAGTTCTTATTTAAATACTAATAAATAAAATATTTACGATGTAATGAATGTCTACTACACATAGCATTCTTTACATTGATTTGCACAATAACAAATCGTATAATTTATACGATTAATAAATCATTTTATAGAATAAAAACTGAGACGGGTAAAATAATTTAAATGCTTCAGGTCACAATAGATAGCATACACAGATATTTGACCGAGGATAATTATATATCAAACCTTACTATATTAACCCCTGATTCTTTTACAGTTATCTTTCAGGAACCAGCAAAAATGATCAATTACTCAGTCAATTCCCCTTGGTATAGGCCTGGCAGAAAGAGGATCAGGAAGTGTCAGGCTCTAAAACAGCCTAGTACTTAAGGGCAGATCTCATAAATCCCACCAGAGCTCCCCTTTGTTACCTCACTAGCTGAGCTGACACCCTTTTCTTGGAGATGTGGAGGCTGAGATATAATTAGAGATGGTTCTAATTAAAGGTGGATTTTTTCTTCAGAACCGATTTACGGGGTTGGACATACAATTTGGTGATTTTGTTTCAGCTTCCTAAGCTCTTTTTAAACATGTGATAAGATTTTGTATTTTATGTCTAGAAATGGCATCATTTTACAAAATAAAGTGAAATAGTACTTTATCACATCAGCTGTTTTCAAGGAAACAGTAAGGCTTTGCTTCTTCAGTTAAAAAACAAAATTCCTAAGCATGACATTTTTTATATAAAGGTTTCTAGGAAAAACAAGATGAGGGCATTTTAACTCATTTTTTTCAAAATTCAAGAGAAAAATAAGAAGGAAAATAGTGTCATTATGAAAAAACACAATTTATATGTCTTTTTAGATCCAAGCCTCTAACAGTGCTTTGTACATGAGTTGTGTTCAATAAATATTTGTTGAATTGTTTCAAACTAAGATTTTTTTTTCAATTTGCTTTGGGGTCTTTAAATTAAATTTCCCCCCAAATAATTAAAATAGAAATATGATCTTTCTGTTCTAACACTGGCATTACCCCTTAGTAACACGAGAACATATATTCTGTCTGCTTTATATACAGTTTTGATGTATAAAATTGTCAATTCATTTTGCCAGATAATAATAGCATGAGTAAATGTTTGGAGTGATTTGCAAATATCATTGCTGTGCTTTGAATGTTTGTGTCGCTTCCAAAATTCATGTTGAAACTTAAATCCCCAGAGTAGCAGTGTTAAGAAGTGGGGCCTTTAGAAGGTGAGTAGACCATGAAGGCTCCACTCTTATGAATGAGATTCGAGCGTTATTAAAGGGCTGGAGGGAACTAGCTGGGCCCTTTTTGCCCTTCCAAGCCTTCTGAACCTGCTGCCATGAGGACACAGTGTTCATTCCCTCTGGAGGAAGGAGCAACAAGGCATCATCCTGAAAGCAGAGACCTTGCCAGATATGGAACCTGCCAGCGCCTTGATCTTGGACTTCCAGCCTATAGAACTGTGAGAGATAGATACATTTCTGTTACTTATAAATTACTAAGTCTCAGGTATTTTGTTACAGCAACACAAACTAAGACATATATCTGAATGGCAATAATGCTAACATTTATGTATCTACTATTCATTGCCTTCTAAGGGAGCACTAGACTGAGAACTTCAGATCTATGAAAATGATTTTTATAATTTTCTTTATTAACTGATCAACATTGTACCTCCTACTGTGAATGTGATCAAGGCTTGTTATAATTGGAAATTACCCTGACACAAGTACAAAATATCAGCTCAAACTGGGAAATATAATCATTTGGTATAACTTTATGCTTTAAATTCTGGACATTAACATGTATGATTCATTTACTCCATCAATGATTAAATATCTAATGAGTATTAACTATATATGAGACTCTAAGTTAGGCACTACAAATACCTCTAGAGATAAGATGTAGTCTGATATCATATAGTTTTACTGTTAAATTTGGAGACAAGTAAGGAAACAAGGTATTAAAATACAATAGGATGAGTCCCAGCTACTCAGGAGGCTGAGGCAGGAGAATCACTTGAACCCAGGAGGTGGAGATTGCAGTGAGCTGAGGTGGCACCACCACACTCCAGCCTGGGCTACAGAGCAAGTCTCCATCTCAAAATAAATACAATGGGATGAACACTATTATAGGGACTAGCACAAAATTTTGTAGGAGTGCTGGAGGCACCATACACACAAAGGCATACTGAGAAGTGACATTTAAATCTAGAAGCACACTAGGAGATAAACAATGAGAGCAGGGAAGGGTAAAGACACTCCAAGTGGAAAAGATAAAGGAGCTCCTATAAACAAAAGGAAGCACAAACAAGATGCATGAGTTGAAGTTCAGTTTTGACTGTGATAAATACTCAAGAGGGAAGCACTGGCTGTGGTAGGAAGATCATTTCCATGACACTATAAAAAGTCTTTGGCCATTATATTTTCAGGGCGACTAGGAAACATTAAAAGTATCAGGTGGTGTGATGGTCAGTTTTATGTATCAACTTTGCTAGTCCATAGCCTTTGATCATTCAATCAAACATTAATCTAGGTGTTGCTGTGAAGGCATTTTACAGTTGTCAGTGAAGTCTATAATCTGTTACTTTGTGTAAGGAAGATTATCCTATATAATACAGGTGGGACTGCTTTAATCAGTTGAAAGTCCTTAGGAGAAAAACTGAAACTTCCCCAAATAAGAACAAATTCCACCTTTGAACAGCAGCTTTGGCTTATGCCTCAGTAAATGAGAGGTTCATGTAAAGACAGGAGGATGATGGGAGAAAGATCAGGAAGCAACTCAGAAGCCACAGTCAGGTCTCAGGGAGAGTTGGAATATCGTTTAGCATGCAAGGGAGCTCTGGCACTATGGTTTTCTGGTTTTTGTTTTTGTTTGTTGTTGTTTTGTTGTTGTTGTTGTTGTTTTGAGATGGAGTCTCGCTCTGTTGCCCAGGCTGGAGTGCAATGGCACGATCTCGGCCCACTACAACCTCTGCCTCCCGGATTCAAGCAATTCTCCTGCCTCAGCCTCCCGAGTAGCTGGGATTACAGGCACGTACCACCACGCCCAGCTAATTTTTGTATTTTTAGTAGAGATGGGGTTTCACTATGTTAGTCAGGCTGGTCTGGAAACCCTGACCTCAAGTGATCTGACCGCTTTGGCCTCCCAAAGTGCTGGGATTACGGGTGTGAGCCACTGTGCCCAGCCCTGATTTTCCTAATACCACTCCATCACACCCCACCCGAAAAGCTGGCAATTCTAAAGTTCTGCCATAATGATAATCAGTCACTGGGTTGTGCTTCTTATGTCAATCACTGCCTCTCCTATTAAGCTCTTCAAGAGAGCATTACCATCAGTGCTATGGCCTTACAGGCAGCTAGAGGCTTCTTTGTGCTCCTTACTTCCCCTCCTGTTGACCTCCCCTCACTCCAGCCCCTCTTACACCAAAGCCAGGAAAAGGAGGAAGAACCCGAAGGGCCTAATTTGAAGAAAAGATCTCAGCCTACTTTCTATACGTGAAACACTTTTTTTAAGCTAAAATATTAGCTTAGTGTGTTGTGGCTCACAGTGTTCCTCCATCCATGGGACTGATGATGTAGCAAGGCCAGTTTGCTCCTTCAGAGTCTCTCTCTCTCTCTTCGCCACCTCCGTCTCTTTCTCTCTCTCTCTTTTACCCCATCTTCTTCATTTCTTCTCCTATTAATAGCTCTTTTTTCACCGTCGTGCAAGAGAGGTAAGAGGATTAGAATTCTTCCATGTAATCTAAGCTTTTTGTCTTCTGGCCACTTTTGAAGGTCCTCTCCTCTACCATGTGACCGTGAAGCTTGCAGTCTGGGAAGGTCTGGGTGACCTAGGCCGCCTGTGGTATGGAAACTGGAGTAAACAGGCTCTTCCTCTGTAAATACCTAACACTGTGGAGCAATCACTATGTGACAGGCATTAGGGCTCCAGGCTAAATGCTTTACTTGCATCTTTTTAATTCTCAGAGCAACCCCATGATGTCGACAGTTTGATTATTCTCATGGCATAGAAAGGACAGTACTTGGTTTGGGGCTACCTGAGCTTTCTTAGGAGTGGGAAAATAAAAGCTTCCATGTAGTCTATGCTAGCTCCTTCCAGATATTTAGAATAAAATCTCTAGATAATCAGATATAGTGATTTACTTTGATTTCACCTTTCTTATCTTTCAGAACTTCACAAGGAAAAATAAACACTGAAGAACTCTATTTGAGTATACACTATATAGTAATATAGTATACACACTATACAGTGTATACTATAAACTGTTATACTATATTATGCTATATAGTAATATATACATGCTATATAGTGTATACTATAAACTATTATACTATATTACTATGTAGTGTATATGGTGTATTTTACTATATTATATTAGTATATAGTGTACATTATAATTTTATATACTTGTATATACACAATTTTATATACATGTATATATACATCTATACACATACTACATGTATGTAATACCTATAGTATATAGTGTACACTCCAATATTATACACATGTATGTACATATGTATATATGTATATATGTATGTACATATGTATATTCATATATACATATATGTATACTTATATACATAGTATATATGCATATGTATATAATAGAGATGTACACATACCTATTACATGTGTGTTATACTATATACTAGTATATTATACTATATACTATACTATATACTGCTACATACTATACTATATATAATATATTCTATATATATCTATGTAGTGTATAGTAATACTATATACTACATACACTATGTAGTGCATGAGACTATATACTATATTACTGGTACATATACTATATATATTACTAGTATACATACTATATATAAATATATGATATATATGATATATGATAGATGTATATGTATATACTGCATATACACATATGTACTATATTAAATATACTATATATGTATTACATAGATACTATATATACTATAAGCTATAGTTTATATCGTTTATAGTATATAGTATAGTATATACTATTACTAGTATATATACTATATATACACTATACAATTTCTTGAGGTTATTTTTATCTATTGTAGCCATAAGGTAGAAACGCAGTATGTAATGGTGTGTCAAACCAGTTACCACCAGTGGTCCTCAAACTTTAATGTGCATCAAAGGTACCTGAACAGTTTTGTGTCTTTTAAACACAGACTGCTTGCAAGGCCTCACACCCACAGTATCTGATTTAGTAGGTCTTGACGGGGCTTGCGAACTTTCGATGTCAAGTGCCCAGGTGCTATGATGTTGTGGGTCATCATGTTGTGGATCAGGTGCTATGATGTTGTGGCCCAGATGCCAAAAGTAAGAGATGACACTTTTAGAGTGACAAGTGTAAACCAGCTCAGGAGATCATTGTTATTGTCTAAATTTAAAGATAAGTGTATTAGTCCATTTTCACACTACTATAAAGACATACACAAGGCTGGATAATCTATAAAGAAAAGAGGTTTAACTGACTCATAGTTCTGTATGCCTGGGGAGGCCTCAGGAAACTCATAATTGTGGCAGAAGGGGAAGAGGCATGTCTTACATGGCAGCGGGTGAGAGCGAGCAAGCAAGAGTAAGGAAAACTGCCTTATAAAACCATCAGATCTCGTGAGAACTCACTCACTATCAGGAGATCAGCATGGGGGAAAACGTCCCCATGATCCAATCATTTCCCACCTGGTCCCTCCCTCAACATGGGGAGGATTATGGGGATTACCATTCGAGATGAGATTCGGGAAGGGACATAGAGCCAAGCCATAACACTAAGGAAACGGATTTAGAGAGTTCAGGCTTCATATTCATTTTCACCTGGTAAATACACATACTAATTATTTAAGTCTCAAGCACATATTTTCATATCACAGCTATTTTGCGACCTCAATAAGTCTCTGACATAGAAAACTGAAGTTACTGCATGCAGCAAATCATCCCGAGAATAGTAAAACATTCGTGTGTCATTTTTAATGACAGAGATACACGATTCATGACTATTTGTAAATAACATTCTTAGCCATTTAATTTGTCATTTATAGAGTCATCTACATTAGAGACTTTACGCTTATTATAATAGCTATGAAATTCTGCCAGTTCTTTTCTTTACAAATGAAGAAACCCATAGAAGCTCATAGATATTCATGATTGCTCAAATCATGTTTATATGATTACTATTGCAAGATTAAAAATTATTTTACATTGATCTGCCACAAAGCGTAACCTGTTTTATCACGAAATACTTCCAAATACAGGAATAAGTTCCAATACAGAATAAAGTACATGATAAATAAGTGAGAAGGACTTCCATTTCCTCAAACCACTGCTAGCCTTAAAGCAAGAGTAACTGGCCTCTGGCTTCTTCCATGGGATCATCATGTAATTTCTCAGTCATTTTTTAAATGTCTGTGAATTCTCTTCTTAAAATCATGCTAGTCGGCTTTATGGCAGTTCTCAACAATGAAGCATCGGTACAATCAAGCATTATTTAAATTTCTTGGGGGAGAAAAGTGTGACATAAAATTCAAGTTCTTTTTTACCACTCAGGCTAATAATATCTCAACCTTCAATCAGACCCCAGATATCAGAGATCAAAAGTATGTGTAGGTGTTTTTTTTCTTTTCAAAAGGGAAAGGCTTAAAAGGGCAAGTCACAGAAATAGCAAGAAAAATGAGAACAGTGTCTAAAATGAAGATAGTTTTAGTTATCTTTAATTAGATCAGGGCAATATTAATTTGTTAGGTTCTGCATTAAGTACCATGGTAGACACTGAAGAGAGATAAACAAACAATGGCCCATGGAAAGTCACAATATTGTAGGACTAACTTAAAACAGGTTTCTAATTGAATATAATCCATGTCAGATTCAGATTCAGATACATGGAGAAAGAGATATAAAAATTAAAATAGTTTTACCAAGTTAGTAATATTGTGAGGGAGGGGTTTATATATTTTACACTCTTATTGCTCAGCTTTATCTTAAATGATAAGAAAGGGGAAAATGATGTGTGTGTCAGTAGAGAAGTTACAGAGCTAGTCTATGTGGATTGCAGAAGATCCTCAGAAAGGACTCCTGAGATATTTGAAGCCTTTAGAAAGGACTCTAGGGACATTTCAAAATGGACCAGAAGTTCACTAAGTGGAGAAGCCTCACGGTTTCATCCACAGGAACTAGGAAGAAGCGACACACAGAGATGGAAAAGTGTGAGTCCAGAGATAGGAGACGAGTCTTATTTCATCGGAGCAGTGACCTCAAAACTATCATCATGCCACTTCCACATTTCTGCCTTACCTGTTATTACCTCTGCTTATGCTTATTAAATATATTCTATATTGCTACTTACTTTTAACAATCTTCAAAGGAGACATTGTGACACTAAAATGAACTGAGTAACAGTATCTCTCAACATGAATAGAAAATCACTTAATAAATAAATGCAATAAAATTTTGACCCCTCATCTTGATGGAATAGAATGATTCCAAGAAGGCTTCCTCATCCTGGGCTCTGATGACGCTTAAGGTCATGCCCTTCTCTTGTCTTCTAATTCACTTCTCTGTTTTGTGTAAACTAAAGGACTGTATTTGAAATTATGTTCCGGGTCAAACACTGTTTCTTGCTAGTCTGGCTGCTTAAAACTAAGCATTCCCTCCTGACATCCCTCTGCAATTCAGTGAGCTGCCTTTAAACATATCTTCCTACCACCAGCAAGTCCACATTTCAGAAGCACTGAGCTGGACTGTTTGGTACATGAATAAAAACCAGAAATCTCGAAAATGAAGTATGGGCCAAATTGTCCATGACCTTCAATATCTTTTAAAGATAAAGCCATCACATGTTTGTGTATAAATATCCTCAAGTAATCCCTTCTCCATTCATATTACACATTTTTAACCATATTTTCTAGGAAATACTACATGGATTTGAAAATATAGGTATATGAGTGTTGGGTATTTTTGAAAAATCACTAAAATGTCATTGATTTTTTTTAAAACTTCTTGTTTATTCATTTGTTTCAAATTTAAATCTAAATTTATGTGGGTACATCTCAGGGGCCACTGAAATCCTTAGACATTCACTTCTATCATCCTGGATCTTAACACATATGTAAATAATAAGTGCAAGATGTAAATAATAAGTGTAAATAATAATGAGCAAATAGCTGTAAAGCATCTATTATGTAAAAATACAGTATCAGTAGGTTGTCTTTTAACCTTAATACATAATCGCTAGTTAGTAAATTGTGAGACTGATTAGGTCATCGTTTTTAAGAATGTTTGAGAAAAACTGCCCTCACACACAATACAAAAAAAACATCATCTATAAACTGATGTACTGATTAACCATGGCCACATGAAAAAGAAAGTAGCTCATCATTTTTGCCCAAGAAAAGAGCACCTCTGACTCCTTATATTGATTTGCAAGAATTTTCCTCATTTCTAAATCCAGTTTCTACATACAAGATACAAAAGCATGAAATAAGTCAGAAATCTGGCTTAAGTTTTCTTTCCATCACGATTTGGTGAGTTTTTTAAAATGTCAAATGATTAAGTAATGCAGAAACAGCACAATATAATAAGGGTTCTTTAAGAAGTCATAATCAACCATGTGTTTGCACATGAACTTTACAGCTGACTACCCTCTACAGCCCATAGAATTTCAGATCTTTAGTTTTATTCAAATTTCCTATGGAGTGTTTAAGTGATGGATGTGTCTGGGACATTTCAACCAATCTTCCAAGGCTCCATCTGCCAGGCCATCTGGATTTTGCATCCACAGAGAACTACTTGGTGAATGATTATAGACTATGACTTTAAAAAAAAGAAAGAGAAAGATAATAGTAAATTGTAACGTAAACACAAACGGAACAAAAATCATTTCTGTGCAGTCTTTTATAAAGGAAACGTTGGCAACTCAGGAAGGGAAAGGCACTTTATGTTTCCTTTCCCCCATCATCCACATGAATTACACTAAGTGCTTGACCTTTTTCCATAAGATGTTTAAATGGCAGCTGTTACGGCTGCAGTATACCATTTGAGCAAAAGCTTTTGAGGACAATCGTTTGTTTTGCAAAGGTCATATTTTTATATACTCGTGAATGTGTTCAAAAGGCTTACTAACTAAATATAAAACATTTTTCATTGAGAATAAATTATGTAACAACTTTAAAATTAAATACAAGCCAAAAAAACTACAGTGAATAAGAGAAATTTGAAAGTCCATCTCACAACTTGGATAGAATATTCTTTAAAACAAATTAACTGGGATTCATAGAAAACATATAGTAAATATATATTTAATGATTTATTAAAATTCCTAATATAGAAACAAGATACTAGTTAAATCTCCTTGTACGTAACATAAAACATGTAGAAGTATTAAAATATAAGAATATGTATCTCCTGGTAGAAAAAAGGAAAGAAGAAGAGTTGGTATTTTCTCATTATGCTTCCCATACCAGCCCCTTCTTCTCTTCTATATTGAAGAGGAAGATATAACTTAGACAATTTATGTCACTATCAGCATAACAAAATCTAGAGTAACTGTGCAGATAATGTTAACTGGTATTTCTAAAAAATAGTTGTGTTTTGTTTTATTTTGTCAGGCTTATGGAGGTATAATTCTCATGCAATAAAATTCACCCTTTTAAAGTATGTAGTTTGGAAAGCTTTGGCAAATATATGTAATTGTGTAACCACCACAATGATCATTTTCATCAACTGAAAAAGTTCCCTTCTGCCCCTTTGCAATCAATTCTCTCTCCCCACACCAGTCACTTGGCTTTGTATTTGTGTTCCCTA